>NC_142673.1:14888612-15106112 GCF_964200805.1 Pocillopora damicornis | reverse complement strand
ACATCCACCTATGGTATGACTGTCAACACCACTTCCTGTCAATTCCACTTGCTGGATCAGACAAAAACTAGCAAACCAGGCCAAAAGTGTAAGCCTCTAGTGTTCAATGAGTACATGCTGGATCCAAAACTTTGCCCACTATCCATGTTAAAAGAATACATCCAGAAAACAAAGCCTCTCAGGAACAGTGCAAAAAAGTTATTAATCAGCTTCATGCAACCACACAAAGCAGTGTCCCGAGACACAATCTCAAGGTGGACCAAGGATGTTTTGAAACCTTCTATTATTGATATAACCACCTTCACTGCACATAGTACTAGGGCAGCAACAGCCTCTAAGGCAAATGCCAAGGATGTGCCACTCGACATGATCCTATATGCCATTGGCTGGGCATCTGCACAGACATTCAGTAGGTTTTATAACAAACCAATAGCTAAAGAATATGACATGGTTGCTGCAGTCTTATCCTCATAGACAAAGAGTTACTGTACCTTACCCAGTTCAGGGACTAAACTTTTGTTGATATTTTCATGTTCATGTTACTGTTCGTTTTGTTGGGAGAAATGTGGCGTTATTATCGACGCATTTGCACCTGTGCTATCTTTCAACAATTGTATAAACACAGGGCAACAGGCCCTAATTGGTATTCCCATTGTCATCTGCTAATGACAGAATCTTGTTTCATTAAACAACACAATTTGATTCATTAGTTACTCTGTGGCTGTGTCAGAGCCTTAAAGTCTCATGGGATCTCTATGCCTTCGGTCATGTGATAGAATCGAGAAATTAAATGAGACTTGCTTTAAGTTGAAGTTTGATTGAAATTCTATCACATGACAAAAGGAGGCATAAGAGATCACATGCCCTCCCACTTCCCCTCCCATTTGAGGGCAGCAGCTGCTTGTTTCAGCCAGTTATTCATTTGACACACCCACGATCTTTGAAGAATGACCTGGTGCATGTGCTGTGCTTTCTCATGTGATCTCCTGCCTCCTTTTGTCATGTGATAGAATCTCAATCAAATTTCAACTTAAGGTAAGTCTCGTTTACATGTACACCCGTCAAAACTGCAACAGAACCTGTCAATAAAACATCAGATTGTGCAGTCACAGCAGGCACTGCAAATCAATCAGATATCAACCTCTTGGCACATATTCCATTGTCTTCAGAGACAGAAGGATGCCAATGATGAGATGCTAAGATGCCAAGAAACAGACCCCTGGACAAAAACATATATTTACATCTGAAAAACGGCTCTAAGATGCCAAATTGTTATTCTGCTGAGGCAGATACACTTTACTGACTATGACCATTCCTAGTAAGCTTAAAAGCCAACTTTTCTCACTGTTATAACCCCTATAGCCAGCAGGCAGTAGAAGAAGCAAGGATCAAGTATAAGGGAAACACTTCTCTCAAAAAATATATATGCTAAAGATATCCATCAAGCATCTAATGAAAAGGTGGTGTGGGGTTGATAGTTGTTCAGGATACCAAAGTAACTTTGACATTGACACTAGATGTCCTCGTACCAGTGTGGAGAATAGGTTTGTTTACTCAAGGGAAAGTGGTAAAAATACCAAATACCTCAAAAAGCTCTCCCTTAAAGTGGTGCTTAACTGTGGAGCTTGCTTTCTTAAAACATTTGAGTATGCTAATCTTTGCTTTCATTTAAAACCAAAATTAGTCAAACATAGCTAAATCAGAGTACAGATATTGTAGATTAGATCATTACTTTGTGTCTTCTAATACTTTTGACTTACTTCTTAAAATTTAGTTATTTAGATTTTACTTGTTTTTATTTTCTCCTTTGAATACAGTCTAAATGTCTTATTTTAGACCAGTTCTACTACTCAATTACAAATATGCCTCCACCTGGAACTGAGAAATCTTTCCACAGCAACTTGGTAACAAAGGGCAAAAGAGGGGCTACTTGTTACACAATGGTTGTGTCACTATATGGAGGCCCCTAAGCCAAGGGTGTATAGAGTGTAAGCCTTATGACCACATGGACAAGACTTTTCTTGAATATTGGGCATAATTATTGCCAAGCTAAAGCCTGAATGTTAGACTAAGTGAAGATGACTTACTGTAGAAGCTAGTGCTTACTTGGCAAGAAACAGAATCAAAACGGATTTTTGAATGAGATGGTGTTGCAAAGAATTTAAAAAGAAATTAACATTGGAAGTGATGCATTAAAATTAGGACACATGAACTGATAGTTTCCCCAATAACCAAGGGAGGGAAGTATGACAATATTACAAGCAAAAGAGGTGATGTGAAACAAAGAGAAATCACCTAAAGACACAGCTTTGACTAGGAAAGAAGTCAAACACTATTTTCCCTTTCAAAAGACACCATTTTGTACTAGCACCTATCAGCTCACAAACTATCTCAGCTTATGCCTAGACAGGGCAGATTAGTGCACAACTGGTTGTTCCACAAGAACCTAAACACTTTCATAAAATCAGGTCCAGCTTACCAAGAAGGAAAAGGAACGTTTTGCTTCTTATGCAAGCCACACAAAATTTTCAACACAACACCCTGTGAACAGTTTATGAGATGATCCAGCAACACAAAGATCCTATCGAGTCTGAAATACAGGGACAAGTCTCTACTATTTCATTTCAAAAAAGTGCAGAAAAAGAAACTTGAGATGATCTCATATTTAAGGCATACATTGCAGCATACTGGCTTGTCAAAGAGAAAGTTTGAATTCCAAATTTCTTATCTTTGGCTAATCTGACAACATTATTCAGATAACAATTTCCAGTACTCAGCACAGGGTTCCACTGGGGAACTATTTTTGGTACTAAGCAGCTCTCTTGATGACAACTTGTTGGGGAAGGTACAGAGTGCTAATTACTTTAGTCTCACATGGTAACATATGTATCTTTCCTGTAAACAAAACAGAGAACACTGAAACACATTCCTTGTGGATTAAAAATGTTCTGAAAAACTACACATAGCTAATGTGAAAACCACTGCGACACTCATCACAACTCACAAAAACTAGCTCAGTCAAAAGGTGAAAGGCTGTAGCTCTCTGGTTTCTGACAGTGCGACACTGATAACTGGTCACTAGCGGCATAGCTAGTCATCTAAAGAAAATAATTCTACATGTGCTCTCACTGCACTGCTCGCACCACAAGCTTACACCAAAGTACAACAGCCGCTTTCATCAAAAATTGGCAATGGGTGGGCTTTGACGCAATATATAAAATTATAAATAAAATTATAAGAAATAACCACCAAAATTGAATCCAACTGTTCACCATTCCTTACTGATACCTTTGCAAAGATTCAAAAAGCTCTCAGGCGTTAAAACAATACAGCAGCCATACAGTAACACTATGACCACCATTGTGACCATCAAAATTTCACAATAGCTAAAAGGGAAGAGATGAGAAGCAGAAGCCATTCAAAGTATGAACAGTTTGTTACTTTCACTTAAGTTTTGTCTTCTTAGATACTAAATTTATCTTAAATATATCTCTAAAGAAGCAACTGTGAAATTTCTTCAACAGCAGTTACACAAAGTCAATTATTAAAAAGAAAATTCTGACAGTTTAAAATACTTTATGAGTTTAGTTGTATACATTCATCTAGAGAGGCTTGAGTTACTGATTTTAACACTAAATAAACAACCAGTTACCAATTTAACATATCAGACTACAGAACAATTACGGAAAGTTCCAATGTGTCACTAAACAGTTGACTAGCAAGTTTAAAATATAAATACCTCACATTTTCCTCAACATACATCATGAATGTATCCTAGCTGAAGTATCTGTGCAACTCTAATTGCACCATGACCCAATCTGTTATAGAGCAGTCTACAGACATGTTGCTGGGCAGATATAACTATTCACTATTCAGTTTGATCACTTTTGATCATTTACAATTTTTTTCATAATAGAAAGAGAAAGCAAAACAGAAAGCTAACAAAGACAAGGTTTCTTAGAATAAGGAAGACCATATGGACCATTACCACATGCTCAGCCTATTGGAAGAAATACATCATCCATGACCCATGCTGAACTTTTTTGACAGAGTTGTCAAAACGCAGATCACAAATGAATTACAGCACTGCAAGTACATGTAATCATCAATTCCAACCTCTATGTACAACTAACTTTATGGTAATGGTTTAGCTTTTGCCATCACTGGAAAATCTCTGCAAGCACTATTTCCCTAAGTGCTACCCTATTTTTGTTGCCAAACTTTGCCATCTTCTGAGCAATAATAACTTTTAAGCAACTAGCTTGTAAACTTGATTTAGCCAACTTTTTACAAAATTATAACAGTTAAACATGTAACAAAAGTAATACTAGAATAAGTAAAGGCTATTGTTTAGTTACGATATTATTGTAACCAGATTAAACATATTCTTGTGGCAATTCTCTGTAACCTTACAAGAAGTGACTAACCATTGTTCTGATGTTGTTGTTTAGGGTTTCAAATAGGTTCTCATGATTTAATTGCTCATTCATTTGTCAGATTTCTGAAGATGTCACCAATTTTGATTAGGATTTCTAAAATGGAGTAGTTACTGTCCTTGCAGATTGTGGGCTTCCCATGAAATTGACTGCAAGGTTGTGAGGATTGTTTCCTCAAGTTTTAATATCTTTTCTCAAACGATAAATGAACAGATCAAGAAATCAACTTGTTAGAAAGAATACAGATACATATGGGTGATTCCACGTTGGAGACATTACGTTCAGATACTAAAAATTAACATTTTAAACCCCAATTCAAATGTCAAAATGTTCAACAAGGGTGTTCAAACATATCTCGAAAATACCTTTAGTGTGCCCTTTGTACCTGATAAAAAGATGCTTTAGTGAGCTCTCAAGACCTTGTATGTTCTGTTGCAGCACTCCCTCAGAAAAATTTAATGGTTGCCCTGGATAGCATGGCTGGTGATTTTGTGAAGCCAAGTGTCAGGGCAATGTTGAAAATGTGAGAAGTACTGGAGAAGGTGGATATAAATCTGGATGTTAGTCAATGGCAGTTTGCTGCAAATAAGCCAAATGATCTCTCACAGCAATCTAATAGTTTTGATTGTGGTTTTTTCATTTCCCTTTATACAAGGTGTCTTGTTGGTGAAGGTGTCATACTTTCTGATGAGCAAAGCATCTCTGATTTCAGAAAGCATACGCTACTAGAGCTGCATAGCCAAAGTTTAATTTAGTTCTTTTTGCTTTGAAAAGGGCAGCTACTATGCTGTTGATTATGTCAACTACTACTTCATTGGTAGGGCACTCAGTGCACCTGACACAAGAAACTTTGCAGAGTTCAAATTCCTTCACCGAATCAAAACAACAAATGTGAAAAGATTCAAATGGCCAAACCATGATGACATTGACTGTGTCCATTCCTCTTGCAAATTTTATGGCCCCCTCAACTTAAGAGGCCATGTCCCCTTTGAGATAGTGGACATTAAGTAACTGGAAGTTTTTAAATTAGTTTCCAAGTAAACACTTAGTGGCACTCACTGATAGACTAATTTAAAGTAGCAAAAATATTTAATCACAATGCGATTAAGCAGTGAACATGTTTATGATTTTCATGAACTTTTTTCTAGCCAGCTGTTAGTCGCCGTTTTACTTAAAGGCTATTTTTTTGTGCATTTTTGGTCCCAAATTCTTATTGTTTGATGTGTTCAAAAATTGATGGCACATTAAATTTTTTTAACTACATAAATGAACCCGTTATAAACGTTATCCCAAATGAGAGAACCATGATTTGATGTAATGTGTAATGAACTGGAACAAATCCAGAGGACATAGTAGTTGCAGTCAGTTAATTATTGTCGAATAATCTAATTTTTTTGCAGCAATTGAAGTTTGCTGAACAGTTTTGTTTTTTAGGAAGCAATTGAAGTTTGCTGAACAGTTTTGTTTTTTAGGAAGAACTTTTGAATGTTTTTATTCTATGTATGGTATCTTGATTAAGTTGTTAGAGTGTTTTTAATAGTTTGTAAGTTAAATTCAACCTATTAGGAAATATACCCAGACATCTAAGAAATATTTATTGCTGGTGACAGTGAAGTGACTAAAGACGACATCAAGAGTTTTCCGAAGTTCCCACCAAATTTGGGACCAGAAGAAATCATCCTCATATAATATTTTCTAAAGTTCTCTAAGAGATACATCCCTCACTGAGGTAGAGTCCTTCCTGGTCTCTGCCACAAGTTCACCATGTCTACCTCAGATTGGGCTGGGTGTCATGAACATAGAGCTCAAAAATAGCAAATTTATCTTCTCATTCACATGTTTATTTCCCGTAACATTACAAAGGTCCTTCCCAGACCAAGGTGAACATTCTACTTCACTAAAGGCTATCTGAGAATTAGTGGAAAAGCATTTTCTAGCCTTGTTTAATTTCCATGAGTATTGCAGTAAGATGGATTCCAGCTTTTTGAGATAAAATACAGTTTGTATTAATGCGTTGTATATTTCACTGTAAATCTGTAACCACAATTAGCCATTTCCCTGACATTGCTGTTTAGGGCTTCAAACAAGTTGTAATGATTTTATTGCTCATTCACTTGTTAGGTTTCTGAAGATGTCACCAATCCTGATTATGAGAGTAGAAGAAGTAGTTAGTGTCCTTCCAGACGGTTGGCTTCCTACGAAATTGACAGTGAGCATTGCAAGGATTGTCTCCTTCAGGTTTAGTTTCTTTTCAGAAAAGATTACCAAACAAATCAAGAAACCACATTCTTAAATTAATGAACAACAAGTTGGAGTCCTTCCTAGTCTTTGCCACTAGTTCAACACGTGTACCCCAGTTTTGGCTCAGTTTTGTCAAGATGAATTCCAACAATACAGAACCCATCCTTCTCACCCACAATTTCCTTTTGTATAACATTACAAAGGTCCATCCCAGACCAAGGTAAATTTTCCTCTTTAATTACAGCTTTGGGTGAGAAAATGGAATAGCCTTTTCTAGCCTTGTTTAGTTTCCACAGTAGGTATTGCTGTTTGGTGGATTCCAGCTTTTGCAGATAACAATGCAGTTTATTTTGTTTTAATGTTTATATTCTCATTTATTTATTTATTTTAAGTTGTAATTAAGGTAATATGCACTGTAATGTAATATACAATGTATGTACATCTTGTACTTTTATTTTCAGGGCTTATTTTAATTTGTATTTTATATTACTATACGTACTTTGTTATACTTACCCTATTTCAGAAGGCTCCCATTCAATTCAAGCTTGCTGCTGAACCCTTTGTACTTTACATTGCTAGACATATTTTGTATATTTAAATTATTCTTTGCAGGCTCCCATTCAATCCACCTTGCCAGCTTGGATAAATGCTTCTAATAAATTAATATAATATAAAAATTTTCACTTTCAACTTGTAAACATTATCAACTCAAAATTGTATTTAAAGAATCAGATTTGTTAAAAAATGTTAACCTTTTGTTGGCTTTGTTTTTTGTCATTATTAATTATACTATATATATATTTATAGATCCATTTCATAATGGAGACCCCAAGGAAGTTAGTTGGAACAACACTTTGAAGAGGTTAAACCGCTCTCCATGCAGGCCTTCAAGCACTGAAGCAAAGCAGAACCCTCAACAACAACAACAACAAAAAAAGATAAAAAAAGAGAAGTTTGGAATAATCGAGCAACTTTTTAAACAACCCTTTGCCTCCCATAGAATTCCCATAGAAGTTTTTAATGTATTTAGGAAAGAATAATTTGACTTCACATTTGGTCTATGGTAGGCAGAGAATTTGACAGGAAAAAGAACTGTCATGCTTCTTTCTAATGTTTCACCACCTTTAACAGTTGCAACTGAGGACAATGCCATGTGGTTAACACATGAAAATTACAGTGGTACAGGTAAGAGTATGTCTGTTTACCAGAAATGTCGCTGATCAGACAAGTGTTTAACTCCAATTCCATAGCATGAGCTGAATAGGAATATTCTAGGATGAGAAGCCCCAATATTCATATTGATTTACACATCTATGTAACTGCTATGTCTACAAACTGCAGGTTGACCATCCAACCTTCCAGATGACAATTATCAGAGACATTGTTTCTAACAAGAGTAACAAAAAAGTACCCTGAAACAAAATATTACAAACAATGTGTTTACACATCATTTGAATTTTCTTACTCTTGTATTTTTTTTTTATATATGCCATAACCAATCAGATCCTATGGCAGCCTAGTTATTTTTAAGAAATATCTCTGAGTATTTCTTTTTAGGAAAGCATCCAGTGCTAATTTATAATACTTGATGTAATGCAAAGCAATTTTGAATATATGCATAGTTTTAAAAGCTTTATAAATATTTCTTATTACAATTATAAAATATTCTTGATAAATTCAACTTTAATTTTTTAAATGTTAATTCACTTTGATTCTGGCTATCTGCAGCCAGACACTTCTTTCAATGAAGCAGTTTCCAAAGCTCTCATTTTAATTGTAATTTGCCAAAAGATTGGCCATTATTTTCCCCTTTCTTGTTCCTTACTAAGTTAAACGCAGAGTTCATAGGATGAGAAGTTGATAAATATTCACATGTGACAATTATTAGCTGCTGCACACCCAAGTAGACACATTTGTAACAAGTCATTTCCATGGGTCATGAACATGATCTTATTATGAAATCAGTGTTGGATTAACCACTGACAGTTCTCAAGACCTGTGAATTTATCATCTCATGAAATTTCTGGGCTTTGGCATACCTCTGTTAGGATTTCACTGAGTACTAATTGCCCATGAATTTAGCTATCCCAAAACATATATATTCATGGCACATAAAATAATGTTTGATCGTAATTCATGTGGTATGGAATTCATAATGGTGAGTTTCAAGGAAAGTCAATGTACAATTTAGAACCGATCTGACACTTGCATAATCTCAAATTACCATCACGTTGTTGTAAATAAAGCAGCTAGGAGGTTAACATTTGCTTTATTGAATAAAAGTCACCTGTGATAACATCTGTAGCAGATTAAGATTGTTTGATACCTTATACTGAATGTTAGGATATGAATTTGGCGTTGTAAGAAGTGTTTGAGATTTCCAAAGAGGAATAGGAGTCAGACCATGTGAAACACATGCAGTATGTTAGTGGGGACAAATTTCTCATCCCTGTTGGACCTAACCATTCAAACAGTTAGAAATGTTAAAGGGAAATGGCTAAGAGCAAGTTACTGCGCCAAAAGGAAATGGTTAGAAGGTGCATTAACTTCAACAAAAATCTTTTGAAATAGCATGGAAGTGGTGAAAAACTGATTGGGCTTAATTGAAAAATTGAGGCCATGCTCAAAAAACTTGAACAAGCCAGTGCAGAATATGACTCATTTCTGGAATTTAGAGGACTATAGAAACAATTGAAGCTAACTGAAAAGGCCATTGAGAGGGCAAATGTATGCCTTAAAAACATTGAAATCATGATCAACAAAAGAGTAAAGGAACTGTTTCAGAGCCCTGTTGTGATTATGCAACCTTGCTAAAATCTGAGTCAGTAAGCCGTCACAGTTCATTCTTGCACATGAGTGGAAATGAGAAATGCCCTTGTATGACGAAGTTGAAAGTCAAAAAAAAGGAAAGAGAGAAGCTCTTGGATGCAAGAAGAGGAGCCTATAAGCCTATAAGAGAACTATGAAGATTAAAGATTAAGATTGGCAGCACAGCTTGAGATGTCAAATGAGGATGGAGGAAATCCAGAGATCCACTTGAGAAATTTGAGAATACTGATGTTGAAACTACCTATCATTATATTAAATTTAAAGGATCAGAAAATGCAGGCATTTGCAATAATCCAGATGACCTTTTACCTCAGCTAAATTTTAAGCTGCCACCCCGATTACATTGTCCAACACAATACATTTCAACATGAACCCTCAGTTGAGGATGAAATGACCACAGTTAACACAAAGCTCTAATTCTACACTCGGTTCAGAATGGTAAAATGACATGAAAGGCAAATATCTTAATAGATTAGGGATCTTCTCTGTCCTACATCACTACACAGTTAGCCAAGGAGAAGAAAAGAAAATTAAACCACAACAAATAAAAGCAATAAGTCAGGGTGACACAAAGGCAAAAGACGTTCTCAAAAGCGAACAAGTATGCAGCAAGCATTTTGTCTTTGGAGGGCCATCTCCTTACTTGGAAAAGCACAATGTAGATTCAGTGCCAACTTTAGAGCTTGGAAAGAAAAGCTATGGCTGTGAGATAGACTATGAAGCGAGTGCAAAGAGGAAAGAAAGAGCAAAGAGAAGAGAGAAACATGCCATTGAGCAACAAGAACTTGAAGCAGCAGAGAAACGTCAGAAACTCAATAAAAGCAGTTTTCCTGTGGCCCAGATTGACTTTAATCAGCCAAGCACCTCCACAGAAGAAGAAAAAACTGGAAACAAAGATGCCTTTTCTGATGATCTTACATGTGATGAAGGCAGTGAGTCTGATGAAATCAGAACAAAAATTATGAGAGATCCCAAGTGCCAAGCAGGAATGGAATGTCAAACCACCGAATTAGAATACCTGTTCCAAAAAAGCACATATCGGACACCTGATGAAGATTTCTTTGACTCTGATGAGAAGGTTTGCCTTTATACTGGTCTACCATCCTTGGAAGTGCTAATGGTTGTGTTTGACCATGTAGCTTCACATGTGAAAAGACAAACTCAGTCACTTGATAGGTTCCAAGAGTTTATTATTGTACTCATGAAATTTAGGCTTAATGTACCATTAAAGGATCTTGCCTACCATTTTGTTGTATTGATTTCAACCATTTCAAGAATATTTTTCCATTCGATTTTGGTAATGGACAAGAGATTGTTTCCCTTTGTTTACTGGCCAGACAGGCATCAACTTTGGAAGACCATGCCCCAGTGTTTCCAGTATGCCTTTGGCAAGAAAACAACTGTTGTCATTGACAGTTTTGAGGTGTTCATTGAAAGGCCACCAAACTTCCTTGCTAGAGCAAACTTTTTCTAGTTAAAAACACCACAACACTATGATTCTTGTTGGAATAACCCCACAAGGAACAATTTCTTTTGTTTTGGAAGCCTAGGGAGGTCGTGTCTCTGACAAATTTGTAACTGAGAACTGTGGTTTCCTGGAAAAGCTTCTTCCAGGAGATATGGTGATGCTCAGACAGAAATTTACAATTCTGGAGGGTACACTGCCAACTGACTATCTGATATCTAATCATGAAAACTGCAATCGCCACACTCCAATGGTGGTTCACATGATAAGAGTTTGTGCAGCTCTTGTTAACTTCTGTCCTCCCTTTGCATCATTTGATTAGGCAAACCTCCCATTACAAATAGTTGTGTTGTGTATGATTGAAGATAAATTTAGAAACAAAGACACATGGAACTCTCCAGAAATGAGGATATTCCAATAAATATTTTTAATATACTATACCATTTGTTTAATTTTTAAAACTTGGATGCTACAGTGCAATACAAAAAATGGTGAACTGAAATATGCCTGAAATGTTACTGTGAACATTGCTTATTGCTTCTTCATCAAATTGTGTTATATCCAGAATACCCTAATAAGGTTAGTGCTAATTGAACAAGACCCACATGCCTTATTTTGGTGTTAAGGTGTTCACATACATTGTACTGTAAATAGTGAAATAATATTGCATCTGATGACTGAGGAATTCTCCATGAGGGTGTCAACAATATACCTCAAACCCTTTGTCATTCTTTAAAAAAAAAAATGAAACGCCTTATGTATTGCTCTTGAAAATAGCTTTCTAGGCCCTCTGCATAGTTCAAAAGCATGGGTATCCTAAGAAGAATATTCTCTTGCGATTCTGGATTTTTTTCACTCAAAGTACCCATAGAACAACGTATTTGAAAGAGGGCACTATAGAGATGGCACTATATTTGCATGAAATTTCACACTTAAGATGAGCACCAACATGGCAGATGCCTAATTTGCATAACTGTATGACGTCAGCTTCAAACCAAGAATAGGACATACCTCCAACCATTATATTTGCTGGACAATCACCCCCACTCCCTTCAAGTCTGGGCCTTGCTGTCAGCAGTCTAGAGCAGGTCTGTAAAAGGCTACTTAAGTTTGATAGGAGGAAACTTTGTGCAGACAATCTTGCTGACCGTATTTGTAACCTTCTTCAGAAGTAATTGCTAGCCAGAAACAAAATTTGTCTTTTTACTCAAATAACCCCACTCTATCTTAATTAGCAATGAACAATGACTTTTTCATGCATTTCATTTTGGAAAGTATCCCAAGAATTTATTTAAACAAATCATGGCTGATAAATACTTACGTACCCCCCTCTAAAAACAATAGCAAAATCACTTGTTTATTGAGTTACCTTCAATGCTGCTCCTTTTAGAGTGCTTTCATGGTTAACTGATGATAGCCTTCCATGATTTAACTATTGAAAAACAGATGTGTGAAGAAATTATGGTGAAGGTCCACTTTGCAGAATTGACACAACCATCAGCTCAGCGGCAAAGCAGCAATCCTTTTGATTTAATATCACCATAGAATCAGTTGTTTTACCAACAGAGAAAAGAGCTCTTTCAACACAGTCCAAAATTTCTGTAAAGGAAACACAAAACATGTTAGGATATTGTCATCACATTGTCCATGGAGCTCATCAAGTTATGGTGTGAAAATATTTTCTAATATAAGGTAAAGCCCATTTACATCAGAAAAAAGATAAAAATCAAACCGTTTAAAAAGTGTTCTGCTAATGAAACATCTAACCTCTTCACATCCCTACCCCTAGATTAATGTGCCAAATCTGATTTTGGAAAAATCCCAACGACATATTCATGAAATACTCTACATCCATAGATTAGCCTACATGTGTTTTGTCTGGGAATTATCCCTAAATACTGCAAAGAGACCATCACATACACAACCAGCACTGTTAAGGTATAGAGAAAATCTTTCATTCCAAGATCCTTTTTACAAATTCTCCTTAAACTTAAGACATCCTACATGTGTTTTGTAAAAGAATTATCCCTACATGTGAATACTGCAAATTAAGCATTACAAACTTTCAGACACCAGTAGGGTACTGTATAGAGAAGGAGAGGAGATCTTTTTTCACAAAATCTCCATAAATTTCAGTCACCTGACAACCAATTGTTTAGGTTCATAATTACTTAATCAAGGGCACAAAAAGGCTTACCTGTGAAGCAGTCTCTCCTTGCTCCCCATTGTCTATTGTCAGTTCACCATTGAATACAATTTTAACATGGTCATTTGCACCTCCTTGCTGATTTTATTGAGTCTGTTAAACATCTTTCCACATGTGCCTCTGTCTGATGTTCATTCTGACTGGTTCTTTAAGACTCACATTGTTGAGCAACCCATGGAAGATATTCTGGATCCTTTCCTTAGTCTTGGGCTGAGTAACCTGTAGGGTTGGATCTATGATGCAAACTTCACTTCCTCCATCCACACAATCTGAATTTTGTTCCTTTTCATCACTTGGTATATTGTTCACCTGAATATAACAGCATGTATCTGCTTGTTCTGCTATGGTAATTACAGGAAAAAAGAGAAAGTAATATGTGGGACACTCCACATCATTGTTGCCAAGGATGATCTCAACTGTATGTAATACTGAATCTTTACTTGCAGGGTCTGTTCTGGACACCTGTTCCTTATCATTTTTCTGTGTTTTGCCATCATTTCAACCAGGATGATCTTCCCACTCATTGTAACTTTTTTAAACACGATTGGTAACTCAGAGAACAAAAAGTCACTTTACTGGCAACAAAAACATATTGAACTGGTTGTACAATTTACTTATATCTTCTCTATGTTTTTCAAACCCCCTGTTGTGCCAGGTGAATTCATCACTTCCGTCTGGTCAGGGAAGAGCAGAATAAAGTCTTAACCTTTATGTATCCTTTTTCATGATAAGTGTGTTTTGTTAGAGCTTCATTGTGAATCACATCAGCAGTGCCTGTTGACTTTTCATTCACAGGTAACATTTTTCCTTGGCATCACTTCAGGTTCAAGCTCCTGAACAAGCAATTAAAATATGGTAATGAATATTGGTGCATCTTTGTAGGTATAAACAACTTCACAAAAGAAATGTCCAGAGACAAGCTTAGCCCTTACATCCTAAAATCTGTTGCTTAATTTCCATCCACACTGTTCTCTACACATTTCTTTCTTTTCTGTGTGATGCAGGTGTGATATTATAAGGAGAAATTACATGTAGATGCTGACACTTTTAGGGGTTAAAGGAACTGCACATACCAAAAAGTGATAAAGCAAAAAATAAATGTACTGTAGGTTAGTTCATTGTCTGTATATTTTCAATACATATGACAGGAAACATTCAGAGCAATTTAAATGTTTCTTCACTCTAACTTGTTCTCTCTTCTCTATTGTTTGAATGTGTGCAACTGTTCTAATAACTTGCAACAAACAACAGAAACAAAAAATCAGCATGGATGCCATGTTATTTCTTAAGTGAATAAATGCATTCTGATGATGATTTCCTTTTAATCACAAGTTGTCAAAAAGAACCCAAGAATCAAAAGGAGCTGCTTCTACAGAGATCTTTCACAACACAGACAATCTTATCACAATTCACTAATGCTACAAATCCCTTCAATCAGCCACTCTTTTGTTCACCTAATAACATACATTTCAAATAATTGTCATTGTTGTTGGCTATATTGGCACCTACCTTTGGTGTTTGTTACGCAAGATCTCCTGGTTCAGTACTGTTATTATTCCAGTTGCTGTAGACTGTTATTGTGATCTTTGAGGTATTGATATTTTAAAGATTCATTCTGATGTTCAGTGATATTTTTGGTGTTGATATTGACCATAAACCTGTGCTGTCTGAATGCCCACATTCATCACTAAAATGGCAAAGAGCAAAGATCACATGTCGGCATATCTGATCACTACATTATGCTTATTAATTGAAGCAATTCCTTTACCCTTACCTAAAAAAATTAATAATGAAATAGTTCAGAGTTTCCTGCTCAAGAAATATATGCATAGTAATAATGTTATACATGCACACCGGAGAAAATGGTTGGAACAGAGGAATTAGGAGTTATGATTTTTCTCTACCTCTCCCTATTCTCTTGAGTTCTTCAATTAAATCTGTGATGTCAAACCATGTTACTATCAGCAGTGCTAAGCCATGTAAACAGAGTGAAATAATCATTACCTTTGCCATCTTGAGGCTATTGTCCTGTAGGGATCCTTTGATGTTGATTTGGCTACAGCATTAAGCAAAATCAAAACCTCCATTTTTAGTCTTCCTCAGCCACCTCTCCCACCAGTGGTGCTGACAGAGAAAGTCACATATGTATGGTGTCCGTTTGTAGTACACTGGATTTGAGAAAGCATACAAAGGTGCCATTTATTTAGAATTTGTGTGACATTTCCTTTCATTTTGACATCCAATAGAAGAAAACATTTATCACATATTTACTAGCTTTTTGCCTCAAATATACAGCATTTACCATACAGGCCATATTTCAGTAATCTCCAGGATTTCTAATATCTTGCAGCTGTTTTTATTATTCAAGTTGGTGCAGAACAGCATGATAGCAGCCAAGAATTGTTGGCATAATGGTGTATTACAAAACTTGTCTAAGGGCAAAGGGAACTGCATTTACCTAACCAGTTAGAGTAAGACTTTGTCATGCAAACGACCTTCCAGAATACCTAATGCATATTAGCATCAACAGTTTTCTTTCAGTAATTTTACATAAGCCTTTTATTAACTTCTTATACACTTTGCTTTGAGAAATTAATGAAGAAAAAAAGAGTGAACCAGTTTATGTTCCCAAAACATTTTCAGCACCATGTTTTTGGCTTGTTTGATTTGCTTCCAGTTACTAACCAGTCATGGGTTATGCCATTATTAGTCAGTCACACGAGCTCTTTTTGTGTGAGTGGACGTTATTGTCCTGAATCCCACAATGAACAGTGTGAGTGTTGTCAATGTCAGCCCAAACTGTGTTGTCAGAATAAAATTATGATTGAATGTCAAAACCTTTTTGTCATGCTTATCTACAACATGGGTTTTTTGTTCCCTAAATCTCCATTCCTACCCCTCCGCACTTCTTCCCCAAGCTGATTCTTAAAAACCCCAGCTACTTTTTTCATTTCCTTGCCTACTTGAAAAATTATTGACAGCCCTGCAAGGGGGTAATGCTCCAATCACCAACTGGACTCCAACCCAGCACAAATGCTAGCTATGATGAGTTGACATCTATGCCAAAATAACAAGTAAAAATATTGAATTAAAATATATCTATTAAATTTCCTTTATCCAAAAAATTAAATGCATGCTACATACATGTTACTGAGGTGGCTCTGTAACAACCTTGGGCTCGGTTGCGTATGATAACTGTCTTTCCTATCACATTGACAATCTGCTAGGTCTGCTACTCAGGTCTGTTAGCTGTTTCGTTCGATCGTTGAATTGCACGGTAAAAGATCCAATGCACTTTTTTTATACTAAAATAAAACTATGGTGTTGATTTCTAAACACATTTAGAGTTGGAAGGAAGCGAAAGCATCGCTAAATACAGTAAAATCCTGGTTAGCTCAAACATTCCGCCATCCAGCTCCGCCATCCAGCTCCGCCATCTTAAATCAAGTTGGTCAGTCACGCTAAAGCATGCGCACTGGGTTCTTATTAACGCGGCAAATCAATAACATTTCTATTACTTTGTAATCACTCGAATGATTACAGACCGAATTGGACGACATGAACTATTGTTTGCATTGCTAAATCAACACGAAGTAGAGCGTGTTGTTGTAATAACCAACAATCACAACTTGTTTTGGCCTCGTGCTGTTGAGACTGATGCGTTTCCTGCGAGTTTTGATTAATCTAAGGGACTTACCTCTGGTCGAAGACAATTTCCTGAAGGATATGTTTTTTCCTCTCGCAGACCTTTCCGTGGGCTGTAATTGAAAACATCTCACGGAGAGTTCATGCGGTGACTGAATGTTGGAATGCTAAATACCAAAAAATCGGACATAGTTAATTTTTGTCTCTTACCTCATAGGGGTGTGATTTCAAGATCTTGCGAGTTATTCCAAATCCGTTTTAGTCGATCGTTCTCTGTGGAAAATAACACACCATGGCAAACTCATTTGGCTAGAATTTGCAGCAACTGTGGATAATTTTCCTTTTTTCTGTTCCTTTCTCGGCAGTTTTCCTCAGGGGAAGTGTGTGCGTACAATTAAGTACTTTTCCTTCATTTGCTCTCTGGCCGTCCTTTAAGAAATTCACGGAAAACAATGTGAAATAAGGAAAAACACTCTCCTCTCTCCTTATTATGTACAATGGGAACCTGTTCAGAAAAGTACCGAAGCTGAGATAAGATCCGCACACGAACGAATTCGCGGACACGAATTTCACTCTATTCTTGAACAGTCCACCGACGATACACTCAGTCTTGGTCAGGTTTAAAATGAAAATGTCGTTTCCTCAAGAGTCGGTTCAACGGCTAAAAAAAGAACAAATGTTGCAGATACAATAGAATACAAAAGCCCAAGGTATAAAAATCCATAAGCAAAACATACAAACCTTATCGGCGTTTTCGTATAAGTAGAAACGGCAAAACTTGAACTTGGATGCTAACTGAACTAAAACTAACCGATCAAGGTACAAAATGCGCATAATGAAGGATGTTTAAGTGTATAAGAGTCCCTTGTGACCTAACGCTTGGTAGTTCGTGCATACAACGAAAACAAAGAAAAATAAAACTACCAAGTAATGCTAATGCACATACCGCAGTAACAACCAAGCTGAGAAAAGATCGTGTGTATCGACTACCTTGCTCAAACTGTTGTTATTTAAATTGAGGCCAGGAAATGTGCGTGCAATGCGTGTATAGACATCCTTCACTGACGAATTATACCACTATTTAGGGAAGTTTTCAGTCACATCAAAATTGAAGAGGCCGTTTAGACTTGATCCTGTTCTCAGTTGTTAACCGCTGTAAATTGACAAGATGGGGTTTCTTTGGATCTAGTTTTTTGATATCATCATTTTTGGTAAAATCGTTCAAATGGAATAAAAGTTCAATCACCAACACGTGTATATCAACAATCGCCTTGCAAACTATAAAAGCTCCCACACTTGATAAGTCATCAGGTTCCCTTAGCAGGTAACATTCAAATTATTTATAAATAAATTGAATTATTTGACTGGCTTAGGTTATTCAGATGTTGACTTTTTTCTCTGTTTTTGGCTCCGAGCTTATTAAGACTCTTAAAGCGTAGCAGTGACATGCTGATAAGGACTGTAAAGGTGATTACTGAACTGGTGTGGTAGGCGCAATGAAACGATGTGGCAAAGCGCGCGCTCGCACACTGTTTTGAGTTTGTAAACTTTACCAAGCGGCGGATACGATTATCACGCGGGCTAATTGGAGTTTGCGGTTGAACAGTCGTATTTTGTGGATTTTTGTGTCTGTGATGCCATTTAAGTGGTGGTTTTTGTGGTCCACTAACGAGCCACATAAACAGGGAATTACTAGGTTAATTTATGATATGTCCTGTGAATTGCTACGATGTCCATGTCAAAAGTGTCATGTGAGGAAACAGAACAAGAAATTAAGGTCAGTTATTTTGAGCTCGTTAATGAAATAAAGAAGCAGATTGATTACAGAGCTGCTCGATCAAGAAAGAGTTCTGGTTATTAGTCAATTACACTCAATTTCCCGCCATAACAATCAGCTGATCAATGACGTCAGCACTAGATTGCTTCATTACCCTCTATGACACCATAATCACTTCTCGCTTTGGTTTCCGTCAGCAAGGAAGCAGATTCATTCGGAGATGTGAGCTTCAATTTGGGAAGCTAAGTTAAAAAAATAACGTAATAAGTTGAGCACATGACGAATAAGGTCCAAACATGTTGTTATGACAATGGGCGAAAGCTCCGATGCGAGCCATGATGAAGACGAAAAATGGACCTCGGAAAAATTATTTCATAGCGTCATGCATCGGTTATGCTGTCGGCCTGAGAAATATTTGGCGTTTTACGTATCTTTGTTACAGGAACGGTGGAGTTAACTTCCTTAAGAGTAGATATCTATCACAGTCCCTTTTTAGGAGTGTAGGTTGACAAGAACACACTTTTTAGAGTTGCAAAATTCTTGCAACTCAAAGTTAACGGCTGTCGGTTAAAATTTCGTTCATTTTACGGCTGACGGTCAATTTCTTTGCGTTGCAATTAAAATTTACATGTTTAAACTTTGGCATTTTTAACCCCTACCAGCTATTTTTTTCTAATTTTGCCGTTTACAGCTAACGGTTACTGGACCCATTGTCACCCTCAAAGAGGAATTGGTTTGTTTGAAAACACTTTTCAAAAATGCATTTAAAGCTGAGCAAATAACAAGCGCTTTTCAAAACAGGTTGGGATACACTTGCAAAGAAACAAAGCAGACCACGTAAGTACCGAATATTCCATGCTTAATGTTTACAAAATGAGAAAAGATGAGAGATGCGAAATGGGTGCCCATAGAGGAGAAGATAGGCTGTTTGAGTCATAATTATAGCTCAAGTTTGGTTTTATGAGGTAAGGGAACTTTCGCTCAGTAAAGTGAGAGCAAAAAAAAAAAAAAGAAAGACGAAGGCTGGTTAGTTTGACCGCCCTCACCTTCTTCATTAAATGGTTACCAACCTATTAGCTTTGCGGGAGAATAAGGCCAATTGGTTTTCCAACTTGCGAACTCGCCTGATGTTGCTGAGCGTTAGCAAAGTTAAGGAATTCTGCACCAGTTCCTCAGTTTTTAATTTATAGTTTCTCTCAGTAGTAAGATAGTTAAGAGCGCAAGCATGGAGAATTCTCCAGCAGCTTCTAAAACCAAATAAGATGGGCTTCTCTGTTGTTTACAGTTAGTTAACGCCAAAACTAACGCGTGATGCACCGTGGATTTTACAGAAAGGCGAGACAGTGATTCGTGAATTTTATGATCCAGTGTAAGGCGTGGTCTGCCCCTGAAATATACGTGACCTGTGAGTTTTTTATGTTCATTTCTTGAAAACCTCATGATTTCCTCCTAACCTCGCACGTAAGAAGAGAGCTTTGAAGTTTTCCCCTATTAAATGACGCATGCTGTTTAAAGTACATGTGACGCGTGAACTTTGCCAAAATGGATCCGGAGCCCCTGTCCCCCTTCCTTTCCCTGGGCTACCCTCATGTTAAAGTACCACTTATCATCTAGTTAGCGCATTATAGGAATATTACGATAACCATGGTAACTGCTCTCTCTCGCTCCCTTCAAATAGCAGAGGAAATAAGACCCAAAGAATGTGCATTGCGCTCAAACATCAAATCAAATAACGTCAATCTTCTGCAAACAATATCACTCATTGATATCGGTAGTTTCATTAATAATAGTTGCGATGTTAGATCAACTAAGACTGGATGTTGCTATACCAAACTATATATAATAGCATTTTTGTAAAGAGCAGCAAAAACTTCAAAAGAAGTATTCTCTCTGTTGCTTACTTAGCTGCAAATTTTTTTCGACTTTCTCATTCAAAATTCTTTTTATTTTCATCTCAACTCATTTTAACCCTAAGAAATAACATCATCGACATATCGTTTCCAGAAAAAATGTCGATGATGTTATTTCTGCGGTATCCGGAAATGAAGCGGAGCGCCTCTTGTCGCATTTGAATTCAGTAGAGCCGTCGATCCAATTCACCCTTGAACGTGAAAAGGATAGACATTTGCCCTTTCTTGATTTAAATGTGTCCAGAGGGGTTCAGGGTAATCTAGAGACAAGTGTCTACCGTAAACCCACCCACACCGACAAATACCTCGCTTTCGATTCTCACCATCCTATTTGCCATAAGAAGTCTGTAGCCAAAACTTTACTTAGGAGGGCTGATTGTCTACCATCATCACTCGATTCGAAGGCTGAGGAGAGGAAGTATGTTTCCAATGTCCTAAAGGCAAATGGCTATACAAAAACTTTTCTCCGTAACTGCCAAAAACCAGTTACAAATAGTAACGCTCTTGATGAAAGGGAACCAGCGACTGGTTTTGCTGTTATTCCTTACATACAGGGTGTTACTGAACCCATCAAGAGAATTTTGAATAGCCACAACGTTAAAGTTGCTCAAAAACCTTTTCAGACTTTGGGGCATATTTTCGCCAAACCTAAGGATCCTGTCACGAAAGAACAACGAACCGACGCCATTTATTCTATTCCTTGCAATGACTGTGACAACGAATACATCGGACAGACCAAACGCCAGTTTGGTACACGGTTAAAAGAGCACCAAAAAGCGGTTTTTCTTTGCAAAAAGGAAAATTCAGCTTTATCGGAGCATACTTGCCTAACCAACCATACAATTGGGTGGGATCATTCTAAAATTATCACCACTAATCGGCGTTACCACCAGCGCCTTTGTTTGGAGGCTTGGCACATTAACTCCGCCCACGCTCCTTTAAATCGTGACGATGGCGGTCTGCTTCCTGACGCCTATTTACACCTCGTCAGAAAAAAGGCCGCTAATTAGTGATCACATAAAAGGACCTCTTGTTGCAGCGTTTAGATCACCCCTGATGAAGGCACTAGACAGGAGTGTCGAAACGTTGGGTCTATGAATTGTAACTTCTTCGGTTACATTCATTAAATCTGCAAACCAGTGTAGCATCAAACTATGTCTTAGTTGGCATTCAGTTTTATATATTTTCCTCCAATAAATTCCATATGTAACTATGTAAAGTTATGCAGACTATTCATTTTGCATTTTAAAAGGTCCAGATCCTTCTAGCTCATTATTTGCTGGTCAAAAAAACGCACTTTCTTGTTATAACACAAGCTTAACGTTCTCCGCACAACAATCGGTCACGTGCGCCTTGCAAAAAACTATTTGAATTTATCGTTTATTGCGCATCCAGGGCAAACGTAAAATTTCGGATAAATATCAATAGTCCCGTCAAAGCTTGATCACTAGTGCTAATTCATATATTGCTGCACATCATTAGGATGTTCTACACCTATTTCGAGCTCGGTTGCTCGGGAACAAATATTGATCCGTCCTGGTAGTAGTACCACTTAAGTAGTACCAGCACTTCAGTATATTTATCACTTAAGTGGTACCAACAAAATTTATAACCGAAACCTAAGCGTTCCGTAACTGCTTACAAGACATGGGACACCGACCTCCAATGTAACATCTTTGGTTACCCTTCCGTCACGACCAACACTGAAAAAAGCAACATGACTTCGAGCTATTGTCTTAAAATGGTTAAAAAATTAATTAAATAATCGCCTAAATTTCATGTTAATTGTCGCGGCTAGCGAAATACGAAATGACTCAAAGGTAGTCCATTAGGGTAGTCCTTGGACTGGGGTCAGTGTTTTGCTCATCACCCCTGTAATCATCTCATTAGCGAGTGATTAGCAAGATCGCACGAGTACGATTTGTTAACTTCAGGTACACAGACAGAATTTGACAACACGAAGTCGTAATACTAATTGATAAAATGTATGGAAAAATACGAGAAACAAACCAGGCAATGGTTATAATTTTTCATTTAAAGCCAAAGGAACAGCTTAATAAGAGGACGAAACGCACAAAATCAAATTCTTACACTAAATACTAACTTGTGAATGCGTTACATTTCTGCCAACGTGTTCGAGCTTTCGCCTAGAAATATGATGTCACCAAAAAACTGTCACGCAAGGGATGGAGTTTACAGGACGGCGAAATCTTTGTTTTGGTGTAGATTGACAAGAGTGTGTTCGGAGCCCAAACAATTGTTGCAAAGCTGTCCATATTTTCTCCCGAACGATGTCTATGAAAGCTCTGATTGTTGAAGAGTTCGGCGACTCGTCGAAACTAAAGTATAGTGAGGTTCCCAAGCCAGAACCCGCAGAAGGAGAGGTAAATAAACTAGTCTATTTTACATTTCTCCCTCCTAAGAACTGTCTCGGTCTTTGCCTCTTTCATGTGGGGCAGTGCTGAATCATATTGGCGGTTTCAATTTTTAATGATCGTGTAATTTAAGCCAAAATAGTGGATATTTTAAGGGGACAATTGTCATTATTAACCTGACTGTATTGAGACTCTCGTAAAGCAAAACATGTGAAGATAAGCTACAGGCGCCATTGGCAAAATGATGGTAATGACTGTACAAGTTTATTGTACATGACCGCGCTACGTAAAAGGCTGCGACTGCAAACTGCCCGGTTTACCCATCGTATTCTCTCGAATAACACAACACGTTTCACCGATCTAATAGACACTCTCCCTCAGATAAGCGCCCGTCCCCATGGCCTTAAATGTCAAATGCCCTCCTCCCCCCCATACTCCATCACTTTCTTGAATATTAAGGATACAAAAAAAAAAAACCTCTTTCTGTTGCCACTTGATTTTTTAACTTAATTGATGAGTCCCAATTACAGCCGAATTATAAAAGTACCCCTTTTCATTAAGAGCTTGCTATTTTATAAACATCTTTATATTAGCTTTTTTTTTTTAAACTTATTCAAGGAAATAGTAATAGTGTAATCCCACAAGAAGTTTTATTGAAAATAGTTGAAATACTTTTTAAAACCAAAAACTTTAAATGAAGAGTGAAAATGCAGATAATTAATTCTTCAATTTGTAAGAGCTAGAGAACAAGATATTATACAATAAACATTCGAAGTGTTTCTGTATTCCTTTATCTTACTCCAGGGAAAACAGTGAAAGTTAAGATTACTACTTCTCCTCTCAATGCCTATTAAACACAGACCGGCTAAGGACCTTTGGACATGTTTGTGAGAAAAAAATTGCAATAAAGTGGTCAAATTTAACAACATTGGGTATTTAACATCTTCAACTAGAGGTTCGATTTTTTTTTGCTTGAAGTCTCATTATGTATGAAATCAATTATGAAATAAATTTGAGTACCTCTGGGTTAAAATTTATGTTATGTTTTCTTTAGGTTTTGGTAAAAAATGAGATTTGTGGCTTGAATTACCTTGATGTCTTGGTAAGGAATGGGGCTTTGCCTCTCAAAGCTGTAGGATCAGGGTTTCCTTTGACAATGGGGGTGGAGGCTGCTGGAACAGTGGAAAAAATTGGTGTTAATGTCACTAGTGTGACTAAAGGAGAGAGAGTAGCATATGCAGTCGTTGGATCTGGTAAATGAATGGTTTATTTTTTAGATGCTATGGTATGTCCCTGGTTGACCACTTCTGTCACAAATCACCTCTTATAAGCAACAAGTTCTCAAAAATACCAAACTTTAGTATATGAAATACCACAGGGCACCTACTACTTGTAGGTGACAGCAATCACTTCAGTAATATAATGTTATAATGTTATAATGTTGACTAACTGTAATTACTGAAGCTTATTTTTATTTATTTTCATTTATTTCCTAATGGGGACCCAGATTTTTTCTTTGTCCCTCACTCATGACAAGAAGAAAAAATCTTTCTCTATTTCTTTACCAAGGTAAAAATTTACCATCTTTCTTAATCTTATTTAAATCATTAACCTCAATATGGGTGTCGATTGAATGACAAGACTCTTGAAAAAAATGTGTAAGCTAATAATAGAGCTTGCCTTTTTAGCAATCACTTTGGCATATTCATACCAGTATATGCCAGAATACTTAAGTTATGAATCTTCCACTCTCCTGGACATTTACCTGAATGAATCTTCTATATATGTCTATTTATGGAGGGTACATCAAGAAAATTTCCATTGAAAAATTATCATGTTTACCATTAAAGGATTGTTGATTTTATAATGAATTTGTGTTCATTTTGTCTCAGGTGCTTTCAATGTAGCTACTTTTAACTTGTGTGGTGATGTTAGGTGGATTGTTTAAACAAAGTTTAGCTGTTGTTAAACAAAACGGCATTCTAAAGTATCTTGAATTTAGCTGAATCTTTTATCTGGACATTTATTTTTGTGAGCAGTATCAAGAGAGCAAGAAGCAGCTAGTCAGCAGTTGAAGGACATTTATTTGATGAAGACAATCTGCTTATAGAAAATATGTAAGACCCACTGCCTGTGTAAAAACCATGCTTTAGGCCTGTTAAGTTTACAAAGTCAGTTAAAAAATTTAAGGTATGCTTTGAGAGGTTGTGGATTTAATCCAAAATTATATTTCTCCAGAATAGATAGATTACAAAAAAGATATCTAAATGACATTGAAGGCTGAAAATACATGATAATTGGCTCTCTTGGATGAATGACTTCTAAAGTGCGTCAAGTGAAAATGTATAGAAAGATCAAAATTTTTGAAAAGTTGTGGCTCAACCAGTGACTAATCCTAGATTATTTATGCTAACTGTTAGGGAGTCTGACTTGAATTTTGAGTCGATAACATGGGCTGATACCATAAATAGTTTCTAAATAATTTTAATCACCAGGAGCACATGCTGAGTATGCAAAAGTGTCAGCATCAAGACTGGTAAAAGTTCCAGAGGAGATTAGTTTTGAGCAAGCTGCTACATCAATGGTTCAGGGGATGACTGCACACTACCTTGTGCATACAACTGGCAGAGTGAAGCCTGGTGACAAGGTGCTGATACATGCTATCTCTGGAGGGACTGGGTCTCTTGTGTGTCAAGTGGCAAAGAATGCAGGTAACAAAAGTATATGGTTTTCAGTTTGGAGATATCCAGTGGAATCTTTTTTAAGGGATGCTTTCAGGACTAGTGTAAATGTAACCAAGGAAGGCATCCCCCCCAAAATAGCAGTGTCACACCCTAGAACTCTTCAAGATAAGCTCTCTGAAAGTAATTTGTATAGAAACATGATTTTGAATTGAGGAGCTGGGCAATGTAGGCAGTAGTTAAAGCCTCAAAGACAGTATGTAGCCTATTAGCTGCATAATTAGACTACTTGTTTTAACGATTAAGTTTGCGGTTAAAAGAAAGGTTGGGAATAGTAAGTGACACACCAAAGGAGGAGTGTGGATGCTAGTAGGAAGGGATAGAATCATGGAAAGTAAAATTTATTGACTTACTATAATTTTGTCAGCAATTAGTTTGCTTCCAATAGACCTCTTTAATACATACCACATGAATAGTGCTTTTTGCACATACTGATTGGCTAGTTTGGAAGCGAAGAGCAAAAAATATTCAGCTGCAAGCAGCCAATGAGACAAGATTGCGCATCAAGAGTTTCTCATCAATTAGCCACCTCCACTTTGGTGGATAATTGTTAATAAGCTTCTATGTTTTGTTTACCCATTTCAGGTCATGTGACAATACTCAAGAGAACTGTTTCTTTCAAATTTCCTCTTATTCATGTACATATGTTAGCATAATTTACAAAAGATAAAGCTGGAAAATCCTTTGAGACCTGAAATGGGTAAGCAAAACATGCCAGCTAAAGAGGTCTATTCCACTCTCCATTTCTGGGAGGTTTCTATTATTTATTTTACAACTGCATGAAATATCCCATTTATGTTATCAATTACTGCAACCCAAATCTCTATTTAGCAGCCTGTGTAGGCCATCACCTTATCATTCTCATCATTTGCTTCCCACACTTCTCACAGCCAACCTTCTTTTTGGGGTGTAGTCAGTGCTTCAAGTTGAAACAAATAAGGTCAATGAGGGGCCAAAATATTTTTTCCAATTTCCTTTTACTTGTGCTTGGACTGCTCTTAATCTTGCCAAGTTGATCATGTAATTATCTAGTCAATTCCAATTCAGTTGAGATTTATAGACGAAACTCCTTCAAGCCCATAATTTCAACATTTATCAGGAGCAATTGTGATTGGAACAACCAGCACTGAGGCCAAAGCAGCAAAGGCAAGGAAGACTGGTGCTGATGAGGTCATCCTTTATTCACAGAAAGATTTTGCCGAAGAGGTCAACAGGATCACTAATGGAGAAGGGGTGAATGTTATTTATGATGGTATTGGAAAAAAAACCTTTGAAAAAGGTATGATGTGGATCAAATATCAAAAAGGACATTTATAACTTTTGCTTCAAGTTTAATAATAATCTGACCTGTCTCAAGCTAAATAATATTAGTACAATGGAATGATCCATTACTTATTACCATAGTTAATCGAGGGGACCCCTTGATTAACTATGTTATTACTTAATGAGCTAAATTATACACCCATATTTATTACTTCTTACTCATGATGTACGGGACAGGTGCCAAAAAAAAATTTAAACCATTTTGTATATTTAATCCATGAAATCAAGAAGGCAGGAATCATTGCGATCATCTAAATTCAAAGGTTAATGTTTAACCCTTTAACTCCCAGACCAAATTTGCAATTCTCCTTAATGTCAACAATACAAACTTGTAATGTTAGTTTAGAGAATTTATTATTGTATCAACCAATTATCCCCAAATTGATATTTTTCTTTATTCTCATCCCTATCTGCTTGATATTGTAAGGAGAAATTCTGTCTTGGTCACTCGTGGGAGTTTAAGGGTTAAAGGGAACGGATTGTTAAAGTTACAGGTCATTGAAGTCCCCTTGAAACTGCCTTTCGTGAGATTTACAAAAAATGAAAACTTCCATTTCATGTTTCACGTAGAAATGTTTAAAACCTGTCCGCACTAATACTTATCTTTTCTGTTCCGCTGTAGACTTCGAGTGTTTAGCTATCCAAGGAATCGTGGTGTCTTTTGGAGTAGTTTCCGGGACTCCTCCTCCGTTAGATCTTAACATACTCGCCAAAGGTTCCTTCTCCGTCTGCCGACCTTCGTTGTTTCACCACATCAAAAAGGAAGAGGATTTGAAGTGGCGTAGCTCTGAAGTGTTGAACTGGATCAAGAAAGGCGAAGTGAAGTTTGGTGACTTTACTGTATTACCACTGTCTGAGGGAAAGAAAGCTTACGAGTTGTTGGAAAGTGGAAAATCTACAGGAAAAGTCTTGATGAAGCCATGAGCTGAACTGAAAGATTTAAGCGGTTAATCGCAATAAAACTCAGTTTAAGTTGATCCTAGGATAAAAACATACAAAATGCTAACGAATCTCATTATCAAAATGTGTGTTTTCGTGTTCCTTCGCAAACAAGCTGGAGATTGTACAATGCGCAGGGATTTCTTTTAGTTTTCTTTGGAGATTTTATCTTAGAACAAAATGGATGTTTATGTTTTCTAAGTTATGCAAAAGTCAGACAGTTTGGCTTTTAGACCAGTGTTTGTTTTACTCTTTACTCCATTTTCTGTATGTTTAACATCTTGTAACACTCGCTGTATCTTGCACCAAGAAAAGAAAAGCTGGCTCTTAATTACATAATATGAGTTAACCCTTTACACCCCAACATTGGTCTGCATAATCTCCCTACTGTCTCCATACATTTCCCATAGTTTTGGAAAGGAGAATTTGTGGAATGATTAAGAACTTCTTCAGATGGTAACCATTTCCTGTATTCTCGTGACTTTGATGTTTGATGTAGGGGTGATTCTGTGAGAAAAAATTGTTAGTACCACAAAAACGCCGAAAAAAACTAGGGAAGTATCCAGCCATCTTAACCAAATAAACTTGGTCAATAAATGATTATAACATAGCAAAAAGATTCCACTTTATTTTCAAAAATGACTTGTTTATTTCGAGGTCCGGGAAAGAAAGGCAACTGTGTTTGTAGCAAGTTTGTAGCATTAGATCAACAGGAGTCGTTTATGATTTTCTTAGCTTCGACAGTCTTTCCCACGATCTGCCGCTTTTTACGCCGACATTGTCCAAAAGTTACGGACTTAGTAAGTCCGCTCCGCGCGGACAAGATTTGCTTGCGCAAAATCTTAGCGTGCAACACTAAGTAGAAACGATTTCTCCCGCCCAGGCAGCTAATCAGAACACAGTATTCACTGCCAGCGATATTTAACAATTAACTTATTGTCTACTTTTGACCACGGAAACCGAGCTGAGATAGGACGCAGAAATCGTTGGACAGATACTCCAAAAGATATATAAACAAGGGTTTCTCACACTTCAATTACTTTTATAACATAGCTAGTAAATTTGTCCAATCAAATTCAATTGCGCGAGCGTGCTTCATATTCCTATTGTGCAAGGACATGACATCAGCAAACAAATCCCTCGAGAAAAAAATTTTCCATGGGGTTGAAAATGTTATAACCAATTGTTAACCCTTCAACTCCCAGGATCTGATTCTTAATTCTCCTCTCTGGCTGCTACACAATTTCTTGTAGGATAGTTACAAGAATTTGGTGTTTGATCAAGTCAAAAACTTCTACTTGATAAGCTGGAGTATTCTCATTACCTGTTTGCTGCATAATGTATGGATATTATAGGAAGAAGTTACGTGTTAATCACTTCTGGGAGTTAAAGGTTAAGTGACTTATTCCTACGGATGATGCATTTTTCGCGCCAACGCAGCGGTTTCCCAAATCAGCTGGGACCAGTGCCATCAACCAATCATTCGCGATGGCTATAAAATTGACCAATCAGAGCAGAGAAAGTAAGACCGCCAGAAGGAAGAAATTGGACAAGTGGAACAATCACCCACGTTGTCGTGTTTTGGCTGAAGTTCGTGCAGTATTATCAGTTCGAAGTAAGGGTATACTGAACATGTCTGAGGACAAAAAGACCGTGGTTCTAGCCTACAGTGGAGGTCTTGATACATCTTGTATCTTGCTTTGGCTCAAAGAACAAGGGTATGAAGTTATTGCATTCATGGTAAGAGGAATTTGTTTCGTGATACTCACGGGATAACGAGTCGCTCGATCTATTCGAAGCTTATCATTTTATACTGTCTCGGTAAAATTTATTTTCATTGAATCCGATTGTCTGTTCGATGACTTCGACGTGAACAAGACAACCCGTCTTGATTTGAATTTTTTGGACTCATGTGGTGAGCTTTATGACTCCTGGGTGTAATATGCAAATTATTAGGAATTGAAATCAAAAATTGTACAGTTGCTGAAGTCAAGCGTGAGTTACGGTGACCTAGAGAAACAATAAACTTATTCAATTCTTTCGAAATGACCTAATTATGCTGTGATATTGACCAAGTCTTCCTAGATTCAAGTTTTTTTGATTCAATTGTCGTTTTTTCTCAGGCAGATGTGGGACAAGATGAAGATTTCGAGGAGGCGAGGGCGAAGGCCACAAAACTGGGCGCAAAAAAGGTCAGCGATAATCCAAAGTTGCCCTGAATTGCCACGTAATAATAGCTCTTTTTTATGAAAGATTACATGTATTTATAATGATAACGCACCGTGAAGTGTAAACTAAATTTTGATTTCGATTCACTGGACGTTGGTAAAATTAGTTTCTCAATGAAAGCATTCAGAAAAAGATATTTCTTGGAGGATGCAGTACAAAGCCATTTTCCAGAGCTTTGAATTAAAATTGAAACCCTTTTGTGGGTGAACTAAGCTATCGTACGTTTGCCCAAAAAACCGCAATTTTTAGTTTGAGTAAGGATGGGTTTTCTGTAATGGAAATTATGGTAATTGAAAAGATAAATAAAGATTTATTGATCTTCTTTGCCAGGTGCCTTAAACAAGCGCTTTTGGTACACCAGTTTCACTTTGTGTAAACTTTGAGAAATTTGATTTAGTTTACACTTTTTCTTGGTTTTTACTTAAATATTGCCAATTGTAAATTCTATATTTACCAGAGTCAATATTAGTTAAGAATATTAGAGTATCTGGTGGGATGTTTTCTTCATAAATAATTAGGAATCCTTAATTTTGGGGTTTTTATAAGTATAAGTTTTTGTGTCATTTGTGAAAATCTTGTGGTTATGTGCATGGTCTTGCAGGATTTAAATTAAAAGGCTCTCTTTCAAAGGGTAACAAACATTTTTTCATGACCACCATAACAATAATTGGGTCTAAATGATCTATTAAGTTTTTTCTGGAGGTTCTGAAAACCAATTAGCAGTAAATCAAATGGATTTAATAAAAGCCCATGGGAGGAGGGGGGGGGAAGGTAGGCTTGATTATCAGCTGCTTTTCAGGAAATGAGCCATCCCTCCCTCCTAAATCAAGTGATTATTGAAGACTGAGCTGGTGAAAAGGGTAGAAATCAAGCTAAGGAGGGAAAGTGTGCACTCCCTATTTCAGCCCAAACAGGTGTACGCTACCAAATAAGGCATGGTTTTTAAGTCATGAGTTTCAGCAGGTTATCCAAACTCAATATTTATTGTCATGAATAGGATGTCTTATCAGGCCAGAAGTCTTGAACAGGATGTAAAATGAGGGTGGTGCGCGGTATCCATCCGTAGTACTAACAATTTTTTCAAACCTAATTCCCAAAAATTCTCAACCTACCTAAATCAGGTTGAATTACGGTAATCTGTAGCAATTTTTTGCTGTGATTAGGGTTATGAAACTAGTGGATTTTGACTTAACCATTTATACCCTTATATCAGCATGTATATTCTCCATACTGTTCTCTATACATTTCCTAACAAGCTGACAAAGAGAATTTTTATACCAATCAAGAGCTTCTTTAGTTGGTGATCATTTCCTTTATTCTTGTGAGATTAATATTTGATTCAGTGATGATATTGTAAGGAGAAATTAGATGCTAGTCGCTCCTAGGGGTCAAAGGGTTGAATAAGGTCTGAACTGAGGGATCGCAGTTGTACCCTTATCCCACCTTCACCCCCTCAACCTCCAGGAGGGACAAATTGAGGGTGTTGATAACTTTTAATTGATCTTAACATCTTGGAGTCTTTTCAAATAAGTTAATCACAAAGTCCTGTATTTAGAGCTTGGTATCTTACACTTGTAGTGGTTTTGGGTTCAGTGTAACTTGGATTTGAATCCAAGGGTCTCTTACCATCCTGTTGGGTGTTTCACTGCTTCCCCTTTTTGCCTTACTCCTACTCAAAGTCTGAATGCAAATTCATCCCTTCCCCACAACTTCTTCCACAATCGAATATTTACATGTATGAAAACAAATTTGATCTTGGCCCTTACAGAGGGAATACTTGAAGATTAGAATCTAATTATCACATTCTTTTCTCACTGAATTGTTTACCTGTAATAATTTTTTTTTGAATGGCAGCTACAAAACATCATTTTCCAAACATGAAGTCATTATGTACAATAGCCCTTAAAAAGAGTTTTTTTTTCCAATTTGTACCACAGGTGTTTATTGAGGATTTGAGAGAGGAATTTGTCAAAGAGTTCATCTTTCCAGCTGTACAAGCTAATGCAATTTATGAAGATCGCTATTTGATGGGAACAGGTAGATGTTATATTGACTTTTTACTTGGTGTTGAATTCAATAAAAATCTCCAAAAAATTACTTGTACAACTTCTACTTCAACAATTTCTTTGTCATAGCTGTTGCCAGGCCTTGCATTGCTCGTCGTCAAGTCCAGATTGCTCTTCGTGAGGGTGCAGAATATGTGTCCCATGGTGCTACAGGAAAGGTAAAATTAGGATAGGTAATAACATGATTTCAAGTGCAATTTTGTGTTGATAAGCATGGGTAAATTTTTCAAAGATAACAAAGTTGCACAAGCTCGTAGGTCAAGTGCAATTTGTAGTATTTGAAAAATGTACAAATGTTTATAACACCAGATTACAAGAGAAATCATGTTATATTTCTTGTTAATAATGTACTTGAAAAAACATCACAGAGAGTCAAGGCAGACAAAATTTTGAAAGCATGTTTGCTCTATTTGTAATTTGCACTTGAGTTACAACTTTGTATTCATGTTACAACTTTGTGCTTGTGTTACATGAGAATGCACTTGTTTTCAGCTGATCAGAAACACATAATTTTTTTTATGTACATTACAAGATCCCTTTCAGTGATGGTTGTTGCCGTCTTTGCAGCCATGTTGGAATCAAGGGTTTTTTATCAGTTGGAACCATAAAAATACCCAGTGATCCCAATTTTGTAGCTTGAAGCTGTCATCAAATCAAAATGATTTGTTTTGCCACTTTGGTTCAAGCATTTACTGAATGTACATGTTGTCTGTAGTCTGTGTTTTCACAACTTTCTTTAAATTGTTTGATGTAACATTGAGTTGAAAATACATTATTTTTTTTACCTAATGCTAATCAAGGAATTGTAACCTTAATTTCTTGAAGAACCAATAACTTTCACTTGACTAATGGTGACTATTAATTTATGAATTTATTTAACAGGGTAACGATCAAGTGCGTTTTGAGATGACTTATTATGCATTGTATCCAGGGGTTAAGGTGGGTTGAAAGCTAAGCATTGGCATTAAGGTTTACCTATTTAACAGATGTATGTCTGTTCAGTAATGGAACACAAGAGGCAGCTGAATATGTCACCTGCAGGAAAACTACCAAAACTCACAGAAAAACTACTTCAACTTACAATATAAAAATGGAGTTTGTTTTACAAAAAATGTCTTTCACTAAGAAATGTTGAATTAAGTGATATATTGAGAATTGAAAAATATCCTTCATGAATATTTAAATTTTGCTCTCATGATGAGGTTGTTATCTTTGTGCCTGATGATATAACTGGTACAGGGTGTGGTGAAGAATACATGTTTTCAAATCAGACAAAATTCTAGTACTTTTTCAATATTATTACAATAGCAATTATATCATTTTTGAATCCACAGGTTATTACCCCATGGAGACTTCCAGAATTTTACGACAGATTCAAGGGAAGAAAGGACCTGTTTGACTATGCAGAAGTAAACATTACTTTACTTTACAAAGTTACTTTTTTCTTTCTCAGTACTTGTGTGTGTAAAATGAGTAAAGTTTCAAATTTATGATTTTAATCTCATTAACCATAACAATTTTTATCAAAGTAATTGAGAACACAGTTAATTTTCAGCCTTTTTCAATTTTGCTTGTTGTAAGCATTGCATACCAAGAACCAGTTGTATAAAGAATGGATAACACTATCCTGCAGATAAATCACCATCCAGCTGAAAAGTGATAGCAAAATGTACCATGGTATCCTCACAATAGAGATTTATCCAGTGCATAGCATTATCCAAGCTTCAAAGAACTGAGGAAAGATGATTAACTTGTTTATAATTTCCTGCAGCAAAAAGGCATACCATTACCAGTCACCCCAAAGAAGCCTTGGAGTATTGATGCCAACCTTATGCACATAAGGTGAGTTTTTTACCACAAAATTAAGTTCTGTAAAGAGTTTCTATGGTGATGTTTTGAGCCTTAGCCCCTCATTAAAGCAAAGAGAAGAAAAGTTCTGTAAAGTTTACTAATAATTTAAAATATAATTAGCTGAATATAACCTTGGTTGTTTTACCCAGTTTTTGAATTGCTAAACTTTATGTGGATATCACATTACTATTATGTATTAATTACTGTCATCACTTGTTTTGTTCCAGTTATGAATCTGGAATTCTTGAAAACCCTAAGGTCAGTAAGTGTTAATTGATCAATGGGTACATGGTACTTTCATCTTTATTTTTGGAGATATTGACTCAAAGGAAGCTTAAGTTATCTTTTCTGTTGGGAGGAAAGATTAGTGAGCTTCCCTGAAACTGGATTGTAACATTTTGAGCCCTGTGTCTTTCTAAGGCCACTGTCTTGTGTTTTTTGGTAAGGCACTTGATATTGACCAAGTACCAATAAATAATCAGTAATCAGTTGGCTGGCGTCCAATCAAGATAAAGGAGTGATAATTCCTAGCTTTGGCAGCTAATTCCTCAGGTGGCTCAGTCTTCTATCAAAACCTTACGTCTTTGTAACTAAAACCTGCTTTTTCCTTCTCAGACCATGGCTCCAGATGACCTTTACTGCTTTACAACTGATCCAAAATCTGCTCCTGATGAGGTAAGCTTTTAATGTTTCCTGTTTATAATTATGAATTTCCTTAACACAGACTTCTTCAATGTGTCATGCTGGTGAAGTGCTCTCATTTACATTTTGATCAGGAGGCAAAGGGTTTTATACATGATGCATGATTAAACCCAACATTTATTCTGTTAGCCTTGGCAAGTTGGATTCCCTCATTAAATATTATTATTATTATTATTATTATTATTATTATCATCATCATCATCATCATCATCATCATTATTATTATTTCATCATCAGTTTTATCTTTACTTATCATCTTTCATCAGCCAGAACAGCTCGAGCTTGAGTTTAAGAAAGGTAAATATTTTAAAGCTGTACTTATAAAAATTTCTTCCTTTAAGCCTTGTTTTAAGTGAATGTTTGTACTTATAAAAGTAATTTTTAATAAATATTTCATGTAATTATTTGATTCTCATTGGTTTGAAATTGACATAACTCATAACTCTTGAGTTGTTAGCTCACTTGAGGCTGACTTTCAGAGAAACCAATATTTAACTAAAGGTCTGGAGGTCCAGAGGTCTGTTTATCAGTGTGAAGATAAGCTGGTAACCTGGTAAGTCAGAAAGCAAGGGCACAGGGGAAAGAAGAACCTCAGACAAAGCCAGAGAAATTGACTTTGTATGGATGTCCTTGAGTTTTCGTTTCATGGATTTCTTTTGACATGCGCAAATAACTTTGCTGTCCTAAGAGCCTCAGGTACTTGTTCAAGGGACCTGTTTTTTTTAAGTTTTTTTTTCTAACTTGAAACAAGTAACACATACACACACACATTGCCTCACTCACTGTTATCTTTTAAACCCCAGGTGTCCCAGTTCGAGTTCAGAACTTGAAAGATGGCACAGTTCATGACAAACCATTGGATATCTATCTTTATCTCAACAAAATGGGGTCAGTAGAACATGGCTTGGAGATAATTATGTTGAAACAATTCAGTGTGTTAAATTAGGTATGGCTCTGATTTGTATTATCGGAAATTAAGAGCGACCGAGACGTACTTGAGAAATCAGGATTTTGTCCCTTTATTCGTCTTGCGTTCAGCAGTTTTTTCTTGCAATATTTAGAGTGAAGAGAAAAGAAGACATACTCATAACATTAAAAAAACATTTTGCTGATAATCGTCACCCGAAGTGAAGGTCAGACGACCTTTTTTGTGGCATGGTAATGAAAAAAAACAGCTTTGTACTCTGCCGCTATTTTTGCCATAAAAAAAAACCAATAATGTATTACGGTAGTTACACCTGGTGAAAATAGCGGGTCATTTTTCACATCCCAGTTGTTTTTCCCTTCATGTTTTAGTGGTCGCCATGGTGTTGGAAGAATTGACATCGTGGAAAACAGATTTGTTGGAATGAAATCCAGAGGTGAACGGTTTGCTGTATTGCATGATGTCCTTAAATCCCTTGGCTGTATGTGTGTTTGTAAATGATGTCAATATGTTTTCGCCAAGTCATGTCAAAATATGCTTATTCGTATTGTCAGCCTTTCTTTCTGGGCAATGGAAAATTAGGAGAAGAAGCGGAGAAATCCTTTCATTTTGTCTTTTAACCAGCGAAGAGACTGCTGCTGTTCCATGGCCTCCTCTCTCTCCACCCGTTTCCAGAATTCTTGCGAAAACTTTCACTCTAAATTTTTACTCCAGGGCTTGCTACTTAGGCTGTACCGTATTTGGTACAATACCAATGATTAAGAGCGCTCAATAAAGGGTTTGTTACAGTTTTTCCTTATATCTATTCTATCTTTCAAAGGAATCTATGAATGCCCCGGTGGTACCATATTGCGAGCTGCGCACTTGGATATTGAGACATTCACAATGGACCGGGTAAGTTGTGAGAGACGCGAGTTCATTAAATGGATGCAGAGTAAAAACCATGCAGAGTTGTATGAGAGATGACGTGTAAGCGTTTTTCTCTTCTTCTGTATGGAAGGAATTGCGCAAAATCAAGCAGATGTTGGCCGGCAAGTTTTCAGAGCAGGTTTATTATGGATATTGGTACAGTCCTGAAGGGGATTATGTGCGTTTCTGTTTGGACAAGAGTCAAGATAACGTGGAGGGAAAAGTGACACTGGATCTTTTCAAAGGAAATGTATGTTTTCTCAATTCTGTTACAGTTTTCGTGAAACTCTGTGAGTGTCTAAAATTGTCTCCTGAACTCTGTAAAAATTACGTTAACGGTTAAGGTTGTAAACTTATGGGGTATATTGGCAACATGCATGACACACATAAGAACTCTACCACCAAAACACACGTCTGGAAATGAATTCTTACGCATTATTTTTGTCCATTTTGCGCTGCTATAGTGAGCCTATTGCCTTCGTTATGAAGTTGACTGTCTGAAACGCTCGTGGCGTACTTGCTAGAAGCCGTAATTTTAATTAAGCAAGCTTTGTTGCTATTTTTGTTGTCAGAAGTACATGTAACTATTTCAGTGAATATTTATTTGTATTAATTTTCTTGTGTAAGGTTTACATCAAAAGCCGTGAGTCTAAAGCATCCCTTTACAACGAGGAATTAGTCAGGTACATCACCTTGTTCTTTTATAGGCCCGATAAATGTCCGCTAAGTTGCAAGTCTGAGTGAATTTCCAATTCCCCATGTTCCATTTTAGTAATGATGGTGACTTCTGCTAATGTTATCGAAACATCATTCACCACTACCGACAACAATCCCTCTTAGAACTACCTTCACCCGGACGATCAGACTGCACAAACATTTCCGTTTCTTGAGTAACATTAAAGTTCAAAAGAATTTCTTACATCAAGGAAATTTTACTCATCCATTTATGCAAATCCGGTACTGAGCGATAGATTCCTCACTTAGTTTTGCTTTAAAATTGTCAATCATTACTTTGAAGGAAATACGAAAAATGTACGAGTTCTTATTTCTTCCTCAGCATGGATACCATTACTGGCTACAACCCTCAAGACGCAGCTGGCTTCATCAGAATTAACGCTCTGAGGTAATGAAACATTCTATACGTACCTTTAGTCCTTCTTATGTAGCAGAGGGAAAGCTGATCAAATTTATCGACAGAGAAAAAAAGTTAATTGGGTAACGGAAGTAATCTTGGATTACCTTGCTCTGCCTTTCTTCACCTCGTGTCTGGTTTAGAGTACTTCTGTCATTCTCTGAACCAAACAGCCTGAAACCAATCGTGACTTGATCCGTCGCTTTTTTCTTCGCCTCAGGGAATCTTCCTGATGCAATTTAGTTCTCCTTCTTCCTTATTAGCGTTTGTGTTTACTTTGGCGACACTCAATCGGAATGCAAACATAATAGTCATCAGGTATACTAGGCCAAATAAATTATTGTGGAATGTGTTAAAAAAAAAACCCATTTACGAGAAAAGAGGCTAGAGTCCAAACTCCGTAGAAAATATGTATTAAACTTGTTGTATGTAAATAAACCATAACATTTGGCTAAAGTAAAAACTCCGAAACGTCTTAAAATTCGAAACATAGGGGTAAAAAATTTGAGCCAACAAAAGCTCATAAACAACTAAAACTCCATGAAAAACAAACAACAACAGTAGGCGTACCTAAAAGACGGAGTATTTACCGTAGTTGATCTTCTTTTGTATTTAGCCAAGCGCCTCAATAAAAGGAGGTGGCTTGAAGTATGATTATATGAAACTCCCTTTTAAAATCAAGAGTAAAACCCCCAAGGGTCATCATTTATCGCCGGGGGAGGGAGAATCGGGTTTTGTTGTTGTTGTGTTGTTAATATTCCTATCAACACCACCACCCCCCCCCCTCTCCCCTCATTAGCAGTTAATTGTGAGTCAATTTTCTATCTTCCCTCCTTTATATTCTGTTGGCGATGACTGATCCACCCTCCATTTCCCCTGAAAACCAAATGACCCCACCCCTCCTGTTTTATTCTGCGGTGAGTGTAATTAAGAATTCAGTGACCACCTTGAGCTTTGCTTGTTTATTCTTCTGTTTTACTCAAGGCTTCGTGAACACAGCCGACTCAGAAAAGCGCTGAACAAGGGTGAAGAAAATGGCGCCTGATGTGTGGCAGGTGACTCTTGGAGTAATGAATAAGTCCCTGAAAAAATTGCGCGGAGAAATTGGTGATAAAGCGAAGCTATTAAAATACAATACTGCGAGTATTATTATTTTTAGTAAACTAGAAACTAAACTTGTGTTTATTTGTTTAGTTAGAATAAAATTCTCGCAATAATAGAGGCAATGTTTGAAGGTTAATTTGCGTGAACCTCTCTCAGTCAGTTGTTTGTTGCTCCTCTATGTCCAATATTATTAAATTGACTATATTTTTTTATCAATTCGCCGTCCGTTTTGTCTGATGCCCCTTTAGTTTTCTGCAGTCGCTGTTTTTTCGGCGAAGAAAAGTTAATGACTCGCAATGATTTAAAAAGTTCTTGGAGTAAAATGCATGAGAGGCTGTGACTGTCTCCAGTACAATCCTTTCACCTAGTGTGCTCGTTCGCTTGAGCTGCGGTCGGAAATTTATAGTCTTGTGAATTTTAAATGAAGGCCACAAATGATTCGTTGCCGTCCTCAGTAAAGCCACATACCTAGAACTCAGGAACTGAAAGGGTTGTGGATTTTGTGGACTCCCCATGTACGAAAGTTATTACTGGTGTACAAAAACACCCTAACCCTAACCGTAAAGCAAAATGGTGCTCTTAACAGACCTCTTGTTCTTAGTTTCTTAAGCTGCCACACCCTCCTCCCTGATGTTCGTAACGAGATGTCTAAGATCACATTATACTGCATGGGGTTTGACGCAGAATGTTCGTCAATTCCAAACAAGAGATGTATTTCATAAAACTCCTTCCACTGAGCAGCATAAGGTGTGAGAGCAGTTATCAAAACCTCGTGATTTCGTTTCTTCTTGCGTAATCGACTGTGGTTCGTAAGTGATTCTTATCAGGTATTAACTGCATCATTTGGTTAAGCTTTAAAATAAGCCAAACAAACCGAGCATATTCTACGTACACGTATTCAAATCATGCGATATATATAGTGGAAATGATCAAGAGTGTATTTTATTTTAAAATTTCAAATATTATTGTAATCGTATGTACAAAAAACTGACACAATTTCAGCACAATTTGTGAAAATTTCCCAACTCCCCCCCCCCAAAAAAAATAATCAGCTGCGTATATGTCATGCGCAAATGCTTATTAATATATTTACAAACATGTTTTTAAAAAAAGTCATCTTGAGTTCAACATCTCGTGTTCAAACATAGTTGATTAAATGATTACAAACGTTTTCAAGCGATGAAATTTTGAGAGCAAATTTAATCCAGCAGACAGCCTTTCTTTAGCTTCAATCAGATGAAGAGAGAATTGAACTTGATTGCATTTGAAATCTGTAGAATATAAAGAGAACCAGTGTCAATGTACAATCCCATGGTAAACCAAAGCACCAAAGTTAGAGTAAATGGCCTATGCTAAGAAGATTTTGACGGCTTTTCTCATAGCCTGCAGAGCAGGCGTAATTTTAGCGAGTGCTCAGTATTTCCTGAGCGAAAATTATGGCCGCCTCCTTTGATTTGAATGACAGCGGAAGGCTGGGGAGAGAGAGAAACTTGTACACAGCGGGTGCGCGAAGGTCAAAATTAAGGAGAGGGGTGGGGGTCCCCCCCACTGCTTCCTCTATCTTCAAATCAAACATGGCCAGTTGAATAAAGAATGGCGAGATTCCTAAAGTTAACTCGCCCTATTAACACGGCTGCTCTGCGGGCTACTTTTCTCAGAAAATGCATTACTTAATTACCTTTTAATAGTATGATCCAAACCATTTGTTGAAAGTCCTGCCCAAGAATCCTTGTCCTGAAATATAATGTACAATTGAGACGCAGTTGAGACTGCTTACCAGAAAGGAGAGAGAATTAGATTAACTAAATGTAGGTTGAAATAAGGTCACATGCGCCCTCGCTGAATGAGGAACTCCAGCCCTTACCACACCCCTTTTGAGTAAATCAACCCCCTGTTTTTATTGGCTAAGAGAAATCCTTATGGCAGCTGTGAAACTGCTGGCTTTTAACTGGGCACTTACGGTATGTATTTGGTTCGAGCAACTTACCAGTTTGTTGAGTAGCTTGGCTATTGAAGTGATAAGTCTGAGGGTAAACGGAAACGACCTGAGATCCACTTGGAAAGATGCTCGTAGAAGGTAATGGACGATGCTGAGAATATGGACTCCCTAGACATTCAAAGAAGGGTTAACAAACCTTAACTTACTACGGAATTTTTTCACTGATAACTTTCTGTTCAATTTGATACCATTCACTAAAGGAGCGTAGTAGGTTTCTCAAGACCCCAGTACTATAGGGCCGAGTGCAAGTCGCTGTACGAAAATAAGCCCGCGCTTCACTACTGAAGTAATCTGACGAGACTGATCGAAAACACGAAGCCCAGATCCGAGAAAACGGTAAAAGTGGAGCGTATTTTTCCTTAAAATATTCTTAAGGTAGCTACATTTTAAATTTTTCCTATTCATATTTGTGAACTTGGTTGAAATTTGACTTAATGTGTAAAGAAATCTCTGAACCTTTTAGCTCTCCTGACCAAAACTGAATGTTTTTACGTTCGACTTTTCAGAATGAGCAAACAGTTTCCTTGATCGCGAATGTAATGTAATGTTCAACTGATCATACCTCTGGCTTTCTTTGAAAACGGGTTGATCTCACAGGGTGTGCCGGTGTTCTTGAATGCAGCATCATTTGAGATGATTGCCGGACTGTTTCTCACAGTTTCAACTTCAGCAAAGTTGGGTGTAGGGGTATGTGGTGGTCTTTTAAGACCTTTAGCTCTCTTGGAAAAGGGATTCACCCCGTTATATGTGATATTGTTGGATGGAACACCTTTGAGATGGACTGGTGGAGTGTGATTCTCATTTTCAGCTCCTCTCGTGTTAGCAGCAGGGCAATCAAGTGCTGACAATGGATTAATCTGTCCGCTTGAGTACTGAGTGGTAGTATTAAATACTGTATTCTTGAACACAGCATCATTTGAGGAAGTTATCTCGCTGTTTCTGACGGTTTGAGCTGGAAACAATCTGGCCGCAGGGATGTGTGATGGTTTCGTAACGCCGATAGTTCTCTTGGGAAAGGGATTTACCCTCTTACCATAAGAACCAGTGATATTGTTGGATGGAACCCCACTGAGTTGAACTGGTGGAACTTCAGTTCTTGGGATGTTAGCGGCTGAACAATCGATTGTTGGTCGATCCAGCGCCTCGGCTTTATTGGAAAATGATTTAATCCGTGTGCCAGAGGACCGAATGGTAATGTTAGATACAGGATGCCTTGGTTGGATTGGCAGGGTACACTTGTCGACTTCAGGCGTCTCAAACATATTCACAGGACTTTGTGCTGGTCGGTCCAAGCGTTTTGCCTTCCTAGAAAACGGGTTGACACTCTGACCAACGGAACCGGTTATCAGGTTGAATTCGTCTCTTCGGGGTGGTGAGAGGTTTTTCTTTATTTCAGCTCTGACAAAACTGCCATCGGGGGCGAATGGTGGTTGACATTTCAATTCAGGATAGTCTTTAGTGACAAAAAAGAAGTGCAAGAGCAAGTTTTATTTGGGTCATTTTCAGACTGGCAAAGCGAAATATGAACTTGGACCACCTCATATTTTTCCTATGTATTCAGTGTCAGTAAGAGACTATTGAGACTGTTTTAGTTATGAGATCAGCGAGTCCTTCTCTGAATATGATGAAGTAAGTACTCGGCTAAGTTCGTACAGCGATTCGGTACCTTGATAATTCGAGTGTTTACTTGTTTTTGGTTATACGTCATACCACCCAACTTCAGCACAATAAAAGTTGGGCTGTTGAATTTGCGAAATTATGTTATACAGGTTTCTTTCGTCATACCTTGGGCTGCTTCAGTGGAGGGCTTTGAATTTGATTTGACATTCTTCATGGCCTCAAGATCTCTTGCTGTTACTGGAAAGTTTTGAATTTCGAGACATCCACCGTTGTTAGATAGAGTGTCAAACCATGATGGTTGATGGTCAAAGTAAGCTTTACCTAATAAAGAGAAAGTTTTGAATAATTGTTCATGGACGAAAGCGTTATCAACGATTCTCAAGTTTTGGGGTTAAGTGTCTCTTCTTGTCTTGAGGATAGGAAATGAAATTTTTGTTACTTTACTCAAATGTGGTACATACTTTATTTTCAGGACTTCTAATCTCGTTCCAGATCCTACAGTTTAACTGTAACTTCAATGAAAGGTCTGGGTACGTGACTAGGTCGCTTCGCCAATGGCATGAGCCGCGATTTTTACCTAGAGGTGTATTATTTGTTCTGCGTTTTTTTTGTTTTTTTTTTATCTTTTCTGAACTGTGAAGCGATTGTTTTTTACAGTGATCGATAATGCTCCTCTTCCCATCAATGTTTCCTTGCGATGCTTGGAGACTAACTTTGGCCATAGAAATGCCATTTCAAGTAACATACTCACCATTAAAAAATTGTAGCTCGCCTTGGGATTCCTCTAACTTTGTTGTATTCCTCATGACACTAACATTTGCCCCACCTTTGAGCTCGTCGATAGTCTTCCTTGCCTCCTGTAGCTTTTCATCCATTGCCGCCATTTGCTTGGCAAAATCCAACTGATTTCTTTGCCAGCTTTGTTGTACTTGGGACAGTTTTTCTTTGAGATCAGAATTCTCTTTATCTTTCTCAAAGAGAGCTTCTTTAAGAAAGGTGATCTCCTTCTCCTTAGCTGTTAAAATACAAGAAATAAACGTCCATTTTATAAATACTTAGAGTAAAAGATAGATCAAATTCAAGTTTTGAATGATAAGGTAAATTGGGAAAATATTACAAAAATGGGACTGTTTCGGACGGAATGAGAAGCAGGGGTTTGGGGGAATATTTATTGTCAAGAGTCTACGGTTGAATGGGTCTTAAATGGTTTCCCTGTGCACGTGCACTTCTCTTATCCCGCATGCGTCATTACTTAACTAACCGTTAATTTCTGTTTCGAGGTAGATGATCTTTCTCGTTAGTTGTTCCTCTTCTCTCGCAGCCTGGTAGAAAATATGTCAAAAATAGCATTTTTGAATTTAAGAAATTAGAAGTGAACAAGAAAATTGAGAACACTAAACATAATCAACGTACAGCGGAATGATACTGGAATGTCGAAGAGTGGCGTCATAATCTGAGAACTTCAGCTGCACGCGCTTTTCAATCTCTTCATGAAGAAATGTTTTCAGAGTCAGTTTCCTGATCACCTTTAATGCCAAATAATCCAATTTTTTTAAATGTTTTTCTTCAATGTTGAACGGGCTTAAAAATGAACTTATTTTGAAGGGAAGAAATTACGAAGTAAATTAAACCAATTACAACCCATTTTCATTGCATGTGTATTGAATGAGGTCTATTTGCAAGACGGCGTTCGCGAAAAAATCGCAGAAGTTGTTTTCTTCATGCTCCTTCCAATATCAAATTCTAAATTCTGAATTCGTCTCCAAAAGAGACACACTTTTGTCTGAGTATAATTTGAAGGGAACCGATTTTCTCTCAAACTGAACCCACTACGAACTTTTTCACAGCTTCCATATTGAATGAGGCCTACTAACGCGTCCGCGAAAATAAAATCTGAGGTTTTTTCTTCATGCTCCTTCTGATCATAAATTCTAACTTTTTTATGCTAAATGTATGATTTTACGAAAGCGAAAAAAGGCCTAAAGCTCGGGAAACGCCCACCTCATTGGCCCTGATCCGTGCTCCGTGTGAGGCCTCCAAAGGCTCATGATAATTCTCAGCGGGACGATTAGTGACACCGGCTTCTTCATCAAAATTTCTCGCAGAACAGGATTCCATCACGGACTCTATTTCCTCTGTGATGTTTTTGTTCATTTTGGAATCAATATCTTTGGAAAATACAAAAATATATTCTCTTTCACTTTGTTTCAGTAAGAACCGAGCTTTCGATTTGCTTATGACAAGTTGCATAGCAACGTCTTTGTTTCGTCACTTGTTGACATCACGCCAGAGTTGAAGCGTTAAGCCTGGACACTAGAATTTTGTCGAAGCGTCAGATACCAGAGGTAGCAATTAATACGCTTTAACAGTAAAAAAAACGTCACTAAAAAGAGACTATTGTTTTCAGTTTATTATTTGCTTTCCGCGATGTTTAAGAGGGCTTACCTTAAATACAGTTCATAGATTCTAACAATCATACATCGGTTCTGTTAACTTTTCATTGCTTCCCTTGGCCAAGATTGTAACTGATAACCTTTGTGCGGTGGGTGCGTTTATTGATCGTGATGAACCCCAATTTGTAGTATCTTCGCCAAAATTTTTAGACGAGAAGAAGAGTCTTCAAGTTCTCTTTTAAATAACCAGACTGTTTTATTCTGAGTTGTGTATTTAGCTCCACACTTCCCCCATTCCCATTTCTCATATTCTCCAGTCTCTCCTCTGTTCCCCTGCTTCTCTGTTTCTTTGCTCGTCTGTTCTCTCTTTTTTACGTTTCTCTGTCCCTTTGTTCTCCTGTCCTCCTATGTTTCTCGTCATCCATGTTCCGAGCGGTCTCCCCTTTCACGTTTTCTGTTTCCCACTTCCCTCTTTCCGTTGTCTCATTCCTTAGTTATTTCTTTCCTCTTTTTCCAAAATATTTTCTGCGACACTATTCTTCCCTTCAATCCTATTCCTCCGTCCTTCTAATTTCGATTTGCCCACACAAAAGCAATGGAAAAGAAATTCCAACCAGCAAACAACGCTTTCCGAACTATTTTTTATGTTCCAAAATAGCCTATTTTTTGATAAATCAATAGTTTTCCTCTGCATGTTTAGGAAAACTAGGAAAATTAATCAAATTTTGCACACAAAATCTTAAAAAGATTAAAAAATCTTATTTTCTCCTGCAAGATTGAGCATGTCCGTAAAAAACTGTGTTATGAGTCAACCGTGGAAAGATGCAGAGGTAATCTGCAACCACTCAGTAAATGGATATTAAAGAAATTCTGCAACCAGTCACCTGATGTCACAGAAATTCTGTAACCACTCAGTCACTAGATGTCACAGAAATTCTGTGACCACTCAGTCACAAGATGTCACAGAAATTCTGCAATCACTCAGTACCATGTTGTCACAGAAGTTCTGCGATCACCCAGTCACAAGTTGTCGCAGAAATTCTGCAACCACTCAAGCACTGGATGTCGCAGAAATTCTGTGATCACTCAGTCACAAGCTGTCGCACAAATTCTGCGACCACTCAACCACTGGATGTTGAAAAAATTCTGCGGTCACTCAGTCACAAGTTGTTGCAGAAATTCTGCGACCCCTCGGTCACAAGTTGTCCCAGAAATTCTGTGGCCACTCAACCACTGAATGTCGCAGAAATTCTGCGATCACTCAGTCACAAGTTAGATTCTGCAACCACACAACACATAAATCATTATGGCGCAATCCCAGTACATGCGTGTTCTAAAGCAACGTTACTACGCATGTGTCACGACACTCTATGTAACTTTACACAAAGAGCTAAGCCCAATTTCAGAAAGGAATGGAGTCAAGGAAAAAATTCAAGATTGATTTGTCCTCAAAGCAGCAAATCTTTCCTTGAAAAATTTTCTTGTTGATGGCATTAGCTTGTTGTCTTCCGTAAGCTCAAATGAACTGCACACTACACAGCTCTTAGGAAGGATCTCCACCCATTGTCTAGATTTTTGTCGGGAACATGCTGAGGAGTCCATTTTCCATAGTAAGTACCCTTCCAATAATGCACCTTAAAATTGTCCTCCTCGACGGCCAGGACCTTGCCAATGCAGGGCAGTTTATCGTAATTGGCGAAGTACATAGCCACAAAGCAACTGACTTGAAGAGTAGCGAGGAAATCGGGTTGTGTCCTCGTGTACCGGTACACAAAGGAACCAAACATTAACTAACTGCGTCACAACTCCATGTATGGATATGAAAACAATTATTCCCCCGTGTACCGGTACACCAGGACAGCCCCGGAAATCGTCTACCATTTCAATAGGCGCTTCCCTTTCCCTCGGGGTCCTGTAACGACCTGTGTAAATCTGAAATATTCAACAGACATGTCATGAGAATTTGCTTGTTTAGGTATGTATTTCGACTGAGATGTATCAGTTATCAATTGTTCTTATCATTTTTTTCATTATTTGATTAATTATAAGTAATGGATTATGTAACAGTGTCATATTCTATTAATGCAATTTGGTGTGAATAAGCACAAATAAGTTTTCCAAAGACAACAAAATTTTTGCACGAGCCTGAAGGGCAAGTACAATTATGTGGTATTTGAAAAATTTACAAGTGCTTAGTAGACCATATTGCAAGAAAAATTTAGGTTATACTTGTTAATAATGTACAGACAAAATTTTAAAAGTGTGTTTGCACTATTTGTAATTTGCACTCATGTTACAACTTTGCATTTGTGCTACATGAGAATTAACTTTTTTTCAGCCACTCAGAAGCATGTAATTTTATCATGTACATTGTTATATATCTGAAATTGGACTTGTGTAATCTATAACTGGATGCAGAAGGGGTTAGAGTAATGGAACCCTCTAATTATTTCTCTTTTATATCTGTAGGACCATTTGAAGGCTTGGCTTTTTTAGTGCCCATTGCTGCATTTTAATTATTATTCACCTCTGTGATAGGCTGGATCTCCTCCTCTCTGAGCTCTAAAAGTTCATGTGGGAGTTCACCATTTGAGGCTAAAACAGTCCTTGGAGTATTCTTCAATTTATCCACTGGCCAAGTGTAGTTGTCAGGTACTGATAATAGATTAAACTCTGTTTTTGCTAACCAGGATTCCCACTCTTCAGATGCTTTTAAGGGTATATTCTTGGGATATTTGGTGGGAATATCTCTCTTCAATCCCTGTCCAGTTTATTTAGGGAAGGAGTCACAGGATTTGGCTTTCCTGAGGATAAACTCTAGTGTGGCAAAAAAAGACAAACAATGAATTTGATATATGAAAGCTCACAACTTCTCTGTTAAATTCAACAAAATTAATCTCTAAACCAGAGTAGCATCAAACCATGTCTAATAATATATTTGTTGGCTCAAATTTCCTTGACAGACATTAATGAGGGCTTTCTCTTTCCATTTCATTCTTCTTTGACTTGTACACATTATGGTCCCAATCTTAAAGACAGGGAAAAGCAGTGAGATACATTTTAAATTGAGGATCAATTTAAACCCAGCATATTCTTAACATGTAATGTCAGCAAACATTCAGTTATTTGGAGCATTAATGTTATTTTTCAGGCCTATAAATTGTCAGTGCCGATGCTACTTCAGAAAACATCAGGTAAGCTTTTAAGTTACTATTTTAACTATGACTCAGGAACCACAACCTTCAACATTATAATGGGCTCTTTCCATGGCTCATGGCTCCAATTTCTGTAGTGCATAACTGCTTTTCCATCCTCATTCAATGTAAATCTGAAACACTTTGGAACTGTGTGTTCATGTAACTCCTCACAATAATCACTAATCCATGATTTTATGTCATAAACCATCTTGAGCATATAGGGCTTGGGTGTTGGATTCTTCATGCATGTTTCCAGTGCCTTTAGTAATTCTAAGTGACAGTGAAGTGTAAAATAAATTAAGATCTTACATATCCTCTGTAAGTAAACATTTACACCAAATTTATAACATGTGAATGTCACATTTAATCTGTTAATTAAAGTGGAAGAGTTCATACTTTCTAAAGACTAAATTTTGAACCATGCTCTTGCCTCATGTAGATATTTTTTCCATCATAGTGTTAGTTGCAAGGTATTTATATTGATAGATAACTTATATGAATATTTGCCACACAAGATTACCACATTGCACAGGCAGTTTTGATTGTTGGACCTCTCAGTTACTCCAACTGTCATTCATTCATTCATGCCCTTTACACCTAACAGGCATGTAGGGCAGCAATGTGTTCCCTCCACATCTGGTGATCCCTTGCCATGAACTTGATGCCCTCCCAGGTCTTCCCCATCTCCTTTATTTCCTTCTCAACTGTCCGTCGCCATGTGATCTTGGGGCGACCCCGCTTGCGTTTCCCTACTGGCGTCCAATGCATAGCAGTTTTTGCAATGGAAGCTTCTTGGCGGGTGACATGGCCAATCCACCTCCAGCGTCTCCTCATCAGGATGGTAGCCATTGATTCTGTTCCACACCGTTCAAAAAGATCTTTGTTGGAAATGACATACTCCAACTGTACCTTGAAATAATTACTTTATGTTACAACTTTAAACGATTTGCATGAAAATGCCCAGTTAAAGGGACAGAAAGCTAAAGCCTTGGACATTGTTAAGAGGGGGAAACCTGTGCTCAGACAGTGGCAGTTAAAACCCCTCTGCAAGTTGTCTGTAAAAGACCAAACGTTTCTCCTAAAAAAGGTGAGATATGTGTGACATTGCCCCACAAATCATTATCAAGTGTATCATGTCTTCAAATTTGTATGAGATGATGTATTAATTCAATTGTTCAATTTTCTTACTATCATGATCATCACGATCATCATCAAGAGTGTATCTCCTTGAATTTTTCTTTGCTCTTTTAAGCTCTGTGGTTGAAGAGAGGTTTCTTACTTTCAGAAAAATAGTGAACATGTGAATGCTGATTATCTCCGCTTGTTTTTATTCATCGTTTTTAGGTGGCAACTTGTGAGTGAAGCCTGGAAGAGATGAAATTTTCTGCCTCCGAAGTAAAATCTCTAAGACCTGTCCAGGAGGCCATCGTTAAATTCTTCAAGATCAGCACATGGGAAGAGGCTATTGACGAATTTAAAAGCGCCGTATCATCTGAAAAGTTGTTGCAGTTTGCTGTAAGTGACATGTAGTAGTACGTACCTCAGTGACTTATTTGACTGACAATTTTTTTGTTTACTCTGTAATTAAATTGTCATATTGCCCTTCTGAGGCGATTTCCCTTTTGAAGTTAAATATTTCAACTTCCCTATAAAATTTCCCTCATTTCTAGATGTTATGAATTCCATCGCCTGAGGAAAAAAACCTTCGTTTCGAATATTCAGTTTTAGAATCCATGCATGGAGCAAATACTGGTCGATGTACTTAGTTATTCGTTCACTATCTCGCAGGGAAAAGATTTTGAACAGACTAATGAGTTCCAGAAATACTTGCAACGTTTAAAAAGAATACGAACAGGAGAGGTCATTGAGACGGCCGACCTCATAGAGGGAAAAATGGGAGCATTTGGGCTTGTAGTATTTAGCAACAGCCTTTCAGACGTACAACGAAGTGATCTGGCAAAGTTGCCACTTTACGAGGGAGCGTTTTTAACCATAGGTGAAGCAGGGGAGCAGTGCGAGGTAAGATTAAAATCTAGGTGAGAGTCTCCCGCTACCGTTCGACTATCGAGTGACTTGGAAAGAAATTAATTAAAGTGACGAGGCATTGTTATTTTAATTGCCCTTGTTAGCATAAGATGTTATGTTTCTTTTCGCCTTCCGTTGTTTTAATTTTCCGAAAAGTTTCATCTTAACCAGGAAATTTTATGAGATAAGTTAAATGAACTTAATATGAACATTTACTTCATTTTTATTAGGCTGAGAACGGCAGGGAAAAATCGCCTTTAACGAATACATGCAGGATTTTACTACAATCCTAATCAATCCTTCTGTTTTTTGTGGATAACTTTTAGTTGTTTGCATTTACTTATTACGATTCGTATTTTTCTCTTCACAGAATCCTGATGATGTAATAAGTACTGTTACCCGCATTAATTTCTGTAAGCTCACATCATCCAACGTTGTTTTATTTACAATGGCTGAAGGTGTGAAAAATCTAAAAGAAAAAATGTTAAAAGAGGGCGCTACACTGGTACAGCATGGCTACTTTTACGTCCCAAAAAACCTCAAACTGCAGTGCAAGGTAAGATACTTCTAGAATTAAACAACTGTCCTCAGAAGAAAGTTTTAAAAACTTCATAGTCAACAGAATTGAATTATTTGATTTACTTGTGGAGTTAACAAAAATATATAACATGATTCTATAATCTGAACTTGTTTTGAACTTTCTCCTTGAGAGCGTATTACATGCACAGTTTATAGTAAGGTTTGGTGAATTAAAACGTTCCAGCACTGTCGAAAGAAATTAGTAAGTGTATAATACGCATATATCATATTGTTGATACTCATTTTAATTTTTTTAGGTCCGTATTTATAGGAAGCCTTGGAAACCTTTGTTGTTGGACACTGGTCTGTCTCAAGGCAAATGACCTCGAGACATTTGTCCGCCAGTAGAGAAAATTTGATTTTCTTGAATAAAGAAAGTTCATTCCCAGCACAAGGCTACACATGGCTACACATGGAAAACCTCTCCAGAAAAGGGGACGTAGTTATTGATGCTGGAACCCCCAATGGCCATGTAATAGTGGCTGCGTTGAGAAAAGGGCGAAGCGCAGTTAGGATAGACAGTACCGCTTTGCCTTCCGAACAGGCAGCGATAGAGACTGAAATTTGCAGTCTTGTATCTTCCTAGTTTATATGTCAATGACAATATACTTGTTAAAGAAAACAATTCAATTGTCATAGTTTATGTCAACAAAAATATTTTTGGAGAAAAGGAATGTTGATTTTATTTCATCCAATACGCCTCGCGCAATTCAATTATAGTGGCGTATTTTGTAGCCAATATGTTGAGTTGACAAGAAACGTCATTTTTGTTAATGTAAGTCTGATTTGTAAGTTGAATTACCTACTCATAAAAGCTATGGGTCTCGTTAGGAGCCCTTGGATTCCAACCGTGAGGTTACTTTCACTTGTTTTATTTAAAAGCATGCAAAAAGCGTCAGGATGAAGAGTATTGTTGATTTAATCTCGTATATAGAAAAACATTAAAAAACTAGAGTTGAAAATGACGGTATAGATTAGGACCCTCAAAATTTCCTATCTGAAGCTACTGCAGAATTTCTACAACGCTAAACGTAACATCGTGCAGCATTTCCGCAGCACTTGACGGTACATCGTGCAGAATTTATGCAGCACTAGACGTTACATCGTGCAGAATTTCTGCAGCACTTGACGGTACATCACGCAGAATTTCTGCAGCACTTGTAGTTACATCGTGCAGAATTTCTGGAACACTTGACGTTAAATCATGCAGAATTTCTGCAGCACTTGTAGTTACATCGTGCAGAATTTCTGCAGCACTTGTAGTTACATCGTGCAGCATTTCTGCACCACTTGACGTTACATCGTGCAGAATTTCTGCACCACTTGACGTTACATCGTTAAGAATTTTTGCAACACTTGACGTTACACCGTGCAGAGTTTCTACAACACTTGACGTTACATCGTGCAGAATTTCTGCAGCACTTGACGTTACATCGTGCAGAATTTCTGCACCACTTGACGTTACATGGTGCAGAATTTCTGCAACACTTGACGTTACATCGTGCAGAATTTCTGCACCACTTGACGTTACATGGTGCAGAATTTCTGTAACACTTGACGTTACATCGTGCAGAATTTCTGCAACACTTGACGTTACATCGTGCAGAATTTCTGCAACACTTGACGTTACATCGTGCAGAATTTCTGCGGCACTTGATGTTACATCATGCAGAATTTCTGCAGCACTTGACGTTACATGGTGCAGAATTTCTGCAACACTTGACGTTACATCATGCAGAATTTCTGCAACACTTGACGTTACATTGTGCAGAATTTCTGCAACACTTGACGTTACATCGTGCAGAATTTCTGCAACACGACTTTACATCGTGCAGAATTTCTGCAACACTTGACGTTACATCGTGCAGAATTTCTGCACCACTTGACGTTACATGGTGCAGAATTTCTGCAATACTTGACGTTACATTGTGCAGAATTTCTGCAGCACTTGACGTTACATTGTGCAGAATTTCTGCAACACTTGACGTTACATCGTGCAGAATTTCTGCACCACTTAACGTTACATTGTGCAGAATTTCTGCAGCGCTTGATGTTACATCGCGCAGAATTTCTGCAGCACTTGACGTTATCCAATGCAGAGTTTTAAATAAACCAGGTTATCAGGTTTTTGTAAATATGGTGTTCAAATCATAGACTTTATTGTTCATATATTAAATGTTCAGAGAATTTTGGGCACTTTCACCATGTTTAACAAACCATGCAGTGGAAAATGGAATATTTTTATGGGTAAAATGCCAACATTTAACTGTCCGTTGAATTAAACAACAACAAATGAGACATTTCCGTGCTTTCTGCCTAGATAGTGCCACTTTTAAGTCACTCTTTCTCTAGGTCTATAAAAAAAAAGGTGTTATTCGACGTATTTTTGCGGAATTGACACTAAATTTACTCATAAATAAGTCATTTTTGGCGGAAAACCCTATTTTGGAAAACACAAAATAATTTGGAGAGCGTTAAACGTAACAGAGTAACTACTCGTACAAAATAGTTTTTTGTAGCTTTCCGAATGACAAAGTTAATTTAACTGTATGTGCCACGAACTTTTTTAATTCTATGGGGTATCTTTGCAAGAGCAGCTTATTCTGTCATAAGACAATTCTAGCGACTTCTAGCTAATTGTAATTTAGTTTGGTTGTCTAGTCCTAGTGAACATGGGCTGAGCTGTTTTACTCACTGACACGCAGTCAGGATGGCCTACATACGGCGCGTAACCCAACTTCGTCAAATATTGAAGGTAATTTCATTATTAAAAATAATTGCGGCTCATATTCAACTTCATCTATAATATGGATCAAATTCAACGTTAAACCCATTATGCGACTCTATATTCACCTCTTACCAAACGATTTAGTTCTTCCTAAGATATTGCAACTCGAATTTTAGGTGTAAGTGTTCTAAAAGATGGCGTTTTGTATCCACGTTTGATTGAGAAAAATAATCTGCACGGCTTGTGTTTGATCCTTTCGAGTGGAATCTCCAAAGCTATTATGTTTGGCGCATGTATTGTAATGTTCAGTCAAGTATGAATTCTAGTTTTCTGATGATTAACAAAGGTAGATTGATACTAATCAGACAAATATCATTGAAAATTCATGGATTAAAGCTAATATCCTCTGAATTTTGGCAAGTTAACGCTCAAGTCATCTTCAATTTTAGACACGTGCACGTCATCTTTACGACTCTGACATTATTCTTAAATCCTGTCTTCATACCATCAACCGAAAAACCATCTATTAACTGGACTTTGAAGATTAACTTCCATAAGTAACAAAAATATATTTTATAGCATGAGGCCATAAACAGGCCAGCCATTTCATATATTGTCTATTCTGTTTTGTTGATTAAATTTTGGAGAATAGAGTGGCACCATGCGATTTGTTACCATGTCACTCAGTGCTGTTGATTGGGCATATCCCACGGTGAATATCCCTGCATTCAAGGTCAATTATTTTTAAGCGAACATCAAGGACCATGAAAACTTTTTCTTCTTTACATCAAAGAACAAAAGTTTGAAGAGTGTGAACTTGAGGTTTTTTCGTTTTTGTTTAATTTTATTTCTTATTATATTTTATTACTTCTTTTTATATGTGTTTTGGACAATTGACAAGTGGATAGTTAAAAAAGAATAGGACACAAGTGAACTTCTTTCAATAACCCTGCAATTTGCTATAATTACAAGATTAGGAGTCTCAAATAGCAATCAAAATAGTAAACCAAAAATCACATCAAACAAATGTCATGCAATGTAAGGAAACTCTCTAATACAAACGGTTATAATGTTGCAAAAGGAAGGGTATAGAGAAATTTGAATATGGAGGGAGGTATGCAAATCTTTATTAATTTAAAAATGCTTACACTTGTATATGTGAGCAGAATGATAAAAAGCTCAATCAAAGTTTGAAAGCTATTGTTTATTCAAAGAATGTTATATTTTCTTATGAGTGGGAATGGGTTGTTGTCATTCTCAACATTTTACATGTAGGTCAGACATGTTTTGTATTTGACTCCATCCAAAGTTTTATTTGGTTTTTATCTGAGTTGTTAAGATCAAATAGCATTTTGGCCTAAATTTTATTAAAAATTGTCAAAACATACTTATATGCAGCTACCTTATTACTATATATCAGACAGGTGATCTATGCATGGGTGCGCCATCGCCCAGAATGCTATTGTCTTTCGCGACATGTACTTGCAGTGCCCATTTAATCAGCGGGCAGCATAATAATTTGCATATCCTGAACTAGTCGGTTGTGATTGGTCAGCAGGTAAAGCTTTGGGAATACATGAGTCTCTTTGCAGATTTCAGCTGCTGTCAATCAAACGGTTGGATGCGTAAAGTAAATCCCAAGGTGACATAAAGTGAACAATAGCAATAATTAACAATAGCCACGCTCTTAACAAAGCGTTTAGCAAATTCGTTTGCAGCGAATTCTTATATGGACTGACAGACTCCCGTTGGTCAAAATGTTATCGGAATTATAAAAATTAGTATCATGAAAATAGAAAATAGAAAAAAGAAAAATTTAGAAAAAAAGTATCATGAAGAATCTACTTCGTTAAAATCGCTTCAATCGGTAGAGAAAAATATGAGCGATGCTTCCGACAACCGGCTTGTGAGTGCGACAATCGTCGAGATAGAACTAGAGTCTATCTTGCGACAATAATAAGTAGTGCATAAATAGTGCATATCACTGCGAAGATCACTTTCATTCATGTCTTTATCCGCAGTTCAAATATATGACCTTCATATATTCTATCCGTCTATTCATCACTTCACGGGTTTATTTAGAACTACCATCATGACCAGCTCCCAGTTGGCTTGTTAGCTCAGTTGGTAGAGCGCTGCACCGGTATCGCAGAGGTCATGGGTTCAAATCCCGTACAGGCCTGATTTTTTTTCAGGCCTTATTTTCACTACTGCCTAAGTAGTGCATATCACTGCGAAGATCCCTTTCATTCAAATAATAGGAGTGTGGTTTCCATATGATAGTAACGATTGCTGAATATTTCTGCAGCGATCTCAGCGATCATATCTTAAAAGCTTTTACAGTTTTTTAAGTATTGTCTAGTTACCACCTCAATTTCAATACTAATTAGGCGGCGTGTGCGCGATTGTTTGCGGAGGCGGAGCTTAACATACCTTGATATTCTCGCGGGAAGTTTAAAATAGGTCACTTGTATTCTCGTGGGGGTCTCCAAAGGACAAATTTGGATAGAACACTACGATGCTCAGCAAACGTTTTCGAAATTCGCGTTTTGCGACTACTTCCAAAGTTTGGAATCCCTTGAAAATTTCTATGACGCTTTCTAGAATGTCAAATAAAAATAACCATATGGTAAAAGAGAAATCTAGCAATTGAGTGAAGATAAATTACGCCTGAAAGTGCGCTGAGATTGACTTCTCATACAAGCAGGATGCTAACATAGTCAATTTTCAAGGCAAATTTGCGACCTCTTCTGAAAGCGCAAGGACAAAGTGAGAATGATTCACTATTCAATTGAACTTTCTTCTTTAAAAGCCATATGGTAAAAGTAGCATTTGAAAAGTAGTTTATCCGTAAACGAAGAGAACGTAAGCCTTTCTCGACATTTTCAGCCCTTTTCCTTTATTGTTTGACAATCATTTTCTAATTAGCTTTTAAATTTAGCGCCAGCGTCTCAATGAAAGTCCCGGATATGTCGCTGAATTCTGGGCGATGGCTTTATTTTCTATTAGCAGGATCTTTAAAAAGTCTTGAGTCCACTCCCATGCTGAGATTTAAAGAGATGTAGAAGTACCTACAATAACTACCATAATTGTTTACTCAGTAAATCACTGCACTGAAGTATAAGCAGATTTGGGAGCATGAATATTTTAAATTTTAATTTTATTTTGTTATTCACCACGATGAATAATCACAATCATTTTACGAAATCAACCGGATATATTGGCGAACAACCCTAAGGTTGATTCGTCGACATGAGCGTTGTTCGAGCAAGCTTGCACGCTACACCAACCATCTCACCTTCCTAACAAGGTGCATCAAGGACCGCGTTGTTCCTAAAGATCTACGAGTTCGACCACCAGTCCCCACCAAAGGCGCACACAGAATCGCTGAACTCGCATCCATGAGATTCCTAAGGGAACGGATCAGACTGACACAGAAAGCCAAGAAAGATTCAAAGAAGGATACAGAATCTACAGCACAGAGCATAACATCCGCTCCCTCGACAAACGACGCCAACAGGATACTAGAACAGATTAAGACCAACACCAACGAGTCTTCAACACCACTAAAGACAGACATAAGCATAAGTTTAAAAAACTTATTTGAGAAAAACAGGCGGCTGTGTCATCGACTGATACACCGTATGTTGACAAAACTAATTGGGTTGTTTATTTATCTTGTAGGTCCCTTAGCTATGCCGAGAAAGCCCTACTGAAGAAAGGATTGAACTTCGCCGTAACTCGTGCGAATATTCCTGCCCCAGAGATCATCGCCAAGGTGGAAGCAGCCGTAAGACAACTCGACGCCGAACAAGCAGAAACTGTCAGAACGGTATCCTTCAAAATGCAGAACCACCAGAGCCTAACATCACGATGGAGATGAGAGATGCACTTAAAAGCCTAAAAGAAGACAAGTCTATCATAGTTCTCCCAGCAGACAAAGGGCGCGCTAGCTTAGTCATGGATACCGACACCTACCGAGCTAAGATATCTACGCTTATTGAGAACGGACCGTACCAGCTCCTCAACAAAGATCCGACAGACCGTCTGACCCGCAAGTTGTCAGAAAAGCTGCTTACCTTGAAGCGAAGTGGATATCTATCAGAGGCCGTTTACAACAAGATCAGACCCCGACACACACAGCGCCTAAAATCTACAGTTTACCGAAGATCAATAAGGCCGATGTACCGCTAAGACCTAGTGTGTCGTGCGTAAATACCTTTGCATATGATCTATCCGCTTACTTCGCCAACATCTTGTCTCCTTTAACGGGAAAGTCAGAGTACATGGTGACCAATTCAGCCCACTTTGTATCCACCGTCAGCAATGAGACGATCCGAGACAAAGAGATCCTGGTATCTTTCGACATAGAATCGCTGTTTACCAACGTTCCTATCGACGCCGCTGTACAAGCCGCACTGCAGAAACTCGAGAACGATCCGAGCCTTGCAGACCGCACCACGCTAACGCCTGCACATATCGCTTACCTTTTGACCTTCGTATTGAGATCCACATACTTCCAGTATAACGGTTCGATTTACGAGCAAAAAGACGGCGCCGCCACGGAGAGTCCAGTTTCCGCTGTTATTGCTAACCTCCACATGGAGAGTTTCGAAGAACAGGCGATAACTACATCATCCTACGAGCCCAGGATCTGGAAGCGCTACGTAGACGATACCTTTACTATCCTGGATCGCGAAAACGTGGATGACTTCTTACAGCATCTAAACAACCAGCAGCCTTTCATCCGCTTCACCATGGAGACAGAGAAAGACAACAAACTCGCCTTCTTAGACACCGCAGTTTTAAGAGAACCTGACGGCCGACTCACCACCAGCGTATACAGGAAGCCCACGCACACCGATCAATACTTAGCGTATGATTCACACCACCCTCAATCAGTAAAACGCGGTATTGTTAAGTGCCTTTACGAGCGCGCCAAACGTCTCGTAACAAAACCCTCCGTCATCTCCGAGGGAAAAAAAAAGACAAAAAAAGACAAAGAAAACATCTGTCATCTGTTTTGGTTTCCAATGGCTATCCTTTTTCTTTCTTGCAGAAACTTACCAAGACCGGAAAACCAAACAACAGTGCCGAACTCGCCAACGAGTTCAAAGCTACTGCGGTTTTACCTTATGTCAAAGGTCTGTCCGAACAGCTTCACCGTTGCCCACAACAACAAAGCGTACGCGCTGTTTTCAAGTCGGAGACTATGCCAAGATCTCAGTTAGTGCGACCAAAAGACGCTGTCGACCCCGCTAAACAAGATGGCGTAGTTTACAGGATTACCTGTGAATGCGGCAACGTGTACACCGGAGTGACTGGAAGACCTATGCAAGACAGAATTAAGGAGCACCATCGAGACATCCGACTCACCTGTACCGAGACCTCCGCTGTTTCAGAGCATGCTCACAACACCGGACACAAGCCACTCTGGAACGAAGTGAAGTTTATTGATTGTGACCCCTATTACTACACGCGCAAAGTCAAAGAGACAATTCATATAAGACTTCACCCTAACAATATCAACAGGGATAGTGGAATAGAAATTCCAGAAGCGTGGATGTCCACGATCAAAAACTACAACAACAGGGGAACCGTGCGACAGCGGACCGCTGAGGGAGCAAATCACTGAGTGAAATAGCAAGGATCAAAATGCACCGATCAGGGCTGTTGAAAAACAACTAATCACAGCAGAGCATCATGCTTATAAGGGCACGTATGACCAGTCGACCTCATCGCCTGAAGAAGACCAGCAGTATGCAGTCGAAACGTCGCGATCTACATCACACATGACTACATCGTGAGAAAAACGAAAAAACTTAGCCTTTATTGTTATTCACCACGATGAATAACCACAATCTTTTTTACGAAATGAATATTTTAGTTGAAAATTAAAATTTTGTAAGTGCTGCTGCAAAGAAGTGCCACAGCTAGGAGTACTGTTCCAGAGTACTACTTTGTGTGAAGCAGCCTTGAAACTTATTTCCCTGCAAAACAATTTTTTTATTGTAAGGTGGTTACAATAAAAGGGGGCATTCACAATGATTATTTTGGAATGGTAGAGCAAGCCATTGCAAAGCACAGGCCCATTTTCACAGGCAGAGAAGACAGTGGATGGTGTTTTGAGCATGTTTCTGATTTATTGTGAACATTTCTTTGTTATCAGTTTTTAGTGACTTACTATTAGACTGACTGACTGGCTGCCTGCCTGCCTGCCTACCTGCCTGCATGGCTGCTTGCCTGCCAGCCTGACTGACTAACTGATCACCTGACTTTCTAACTGACTAAGTGACCGATCACCCGACTGTCTAACTGACGGATTGATCACTCGACTGTCTAACTAACTGACTGTTGATCACTAAACTGTTTAACTGACTGACTGACTGATCACTCGATTGTCCAACTGACTGACCGATCACTCGATTGTCTAACTGACTGAATGATCACCCGACTGTCTAACTAACTGACTGACTGATCACTCAACTGTCTAACTGACTGACTGTCTGATCACCAGTCTAACAAACTGACTGACTGACTGATCACCAGACTGTCTAACTGACTGACTGATCTTCTGACTGTCCAACTGACTTACTGACTGAGTGATTATCCGACTGACTGACTGAATACCTGACTGTCTAACTGACTGAGTGATTATCCGACTGACTGACTGACCTACTGAATACCTGACTGTCTAACTGACTGAGTGACTGATTACCCAACTGTCTAACTGACTGACTGATTACCCGACCATCTGACTGACTGAAAAACGACGCAACTGTTTAACTGACTGACTGATTACCTGACTGTGTAACTGACTGATTACCCAACTGTGTAACTGACTGACTGACTGACCGACTGAAGAACTGACTGACCGACTTGCGTACTTTATAGGCAAAACGCAGTTATTATTTTTTGAGTGAGGTTGAGAGTCTGCCTCCCATTTTGATATTTAACAATAAAAATGTTTTTTGGATTACTTTGCTTCGCTTTGTTTGGTTTTGTGCCCGCCTTTTTCCTCGCCTCAGGGAATCTTCTTGTTGCACTTTCGTTCTCATTGGCTCCTTGAGATATTTTCTTCTTCCTCGTAAGCCTTATTGTTTAATTTGGCGACGGTCAATCGCAATAAGTCCATATAACAACATAATGATCATCAGGTATACTAGGCCAAAGAAATTCTTATAGGATAACCAACGCACTAATACAGTTGCCACTATTGACCGTATGCATAAAAGACGGAGTATTTACTGTAGTTGATCCTCTTTTGTATTTAGCCAGGCGCCTCATTAAAATGAGGTAGCTTGAAAGTAAGATTGTATGAAAATGGTTTTCTAATGCTCCCTTTTGAAATCAAGAGTGATACCTCCAAGGGTCATCCTTTATGGCCAGGGGGGGAGGATACACTTAAATTTAGCCATTCCCCCGAAAGGCTCTGTAATATTCTTATTAAGCCTCGCCTCCCCTCCCCCCATGTTAATTGACAGTCAGTTTTTTCCTTCCCTTCTTTATGCTCTGTTGGCGGTGACTGATCCACCCTCTGTTCCCCCTAAAAACTATGTGACCCCGTGGTTCGTAAGTGATTCTTATCAGGCATCAACCGTATCATCTGGGTTAAATTTAAGATAAGCCAAACAAAGCTAGCATACTCTACGTACGCGTATTCAAATCATGCGCTAAGTAAAGTAGAAATGATCAAAAGTGTATTTTATGTTAAATTTTCAACTATTATCGTAATCGTATATACAATTGCCCCTTCCCCCTCGAAAAAAGAATAATCCACTGCGTATATGTCATGTTTATTAACATATTTACAAACATGTTTAGAAAAGGATCATCTTGAGTTCAATATCTCGCGTTGAAACATAGTTTATTAAATAATTACAAATGTTTTCAAACGATAAAATTTTAAAACAAATTTAACCCAGCAGACAGCCTTTCTTTAGCTTCAATCAGATAAAGAGAGAATTGAACTTGATTGCATTAGAAATCTGTAGAATATAAAGAGAACCAGTGTCAACGTACAATCTCAGGGTAGAGTAAAGCTACAAAGGTAGAGTAAAAGGCTTATGCATTTGTTACAATAAGAAAATTTTGACGGCTTTCCTCATAGCCTGCAGAGCAGGCGTAATTTTGGCAAGTGCTCAGTATTTCTTTAGCAAAAATTATGGCCTCCACTTTTGAGTTTAATGGCAGCAGAAGGCTGGGGAGAGAGAGAAATTTGTACCAAGGGGGTGTGTGACGGTCAAAATTAAGGAGAGGGGTGGGGGCCTTTCCCTGCCCCCTTCCTTTACCGCCGCCTCTAACTTCGAAATCAAACATTGCCGGTTAAATAGACAATAGCAAGATTCTTAACGTTAATTCGCCCTATTAAAACGCTTGCACCGCAGGCTACTTTTCTCAGAAAATGCATTACTTACTTTATTACCTTTTAATAGTATGATCCAAACCATTTGTCGAAAGTTTTGCTCAAGAATCCTTGTCCTGAAATATAATGCACAATTGAGACATGGGGAATAATTGTCTGCTTACCAGAAAGGAGAGAGAATTAGATTAACTAAATTTAGGTTGAAATAAGGCCACATGCACCCTCGCCGAATGAGGAGGTCCAGCCCTTACCACACCCCTTACTATCCTGCAAATAAACCCTTTTTGAATAAATCAACTCCCTGTTTATATTGGCTGGGAGAAATCCTTTTTGTAGCTGTAGAAACCGCTGGCTTATAACTAGGCACTTCGGTATGTATTTGGTTTGAGCAACTTACCAGTTTGGTGAGCAGATTGGCTATTAAAGTAACAAGTCTGAGGGTAAACGGGAACGGCCTGAGATCCACTCGGAACGATCATCATTTCAACTTCAGCAAAGTTTAGGGTAGGGGTATGCGGAGGTCTTGTAACGCCTGTAGCTCTCTTGGAAAAGGGATTCACCTTGTTATCTGTGATAATGTTGGATGAAACACCATTCAGATGGACTGGTGGAGTGTTATTCGCATATTCAGCTCCTCCGATGTCGGCGGCAGGACAGTTAAGTGTTGGTCGCTCTTGTGCCTCAGCTTTCGTGGACAAAGAATCAATCTGTTCGCCTGAGTACTGAGTGGTAATATTAAATAATGTATTCTTGAACCCAGCATCGTTTGAGGAAATTGTCGCACTGTTTGTGACAGTTTGAGCTGGAAACAATCTGGCCGTAAGGATGTCCGATGGTTTTGTAACCCCGATAGCTCTCTTGGAAAAGGGATTTACCTTCTTACCATAAGAATCAGTGATATTGTTGGATTGAACCCCACTGAGTTCAGGTGATGGAGTGTAATTCTCAGCTTCAGTTCCCTCGATGTTAGCGGCTGGGCAATTAAGCGTTGGTGGATACAGCGCCTCGGGTTTATTGGAAAATGGTTTAATCCGTGCGCCAGGGGAATGAATGGTAATATTAGATACAAGATCCTGGTGTTGGATTGGCGGGGTACACTTGTCGACTTCAGCTGTCTCAAACATATTCACAGGGCTTTGTGCTTGTCGGTCCAAGCGTTTTGCCTTCCTAGAAAACGGGTTGACCCTCTGACCAAAGGAACCGTTAATCTCATTGAATTCATCTCCTCTTTGGGATGGTGGAGCGTTTTCCATTATTTCGGGGGCGAGTGGTGGTTGACATTTCAACTCGGGACAAGCTTTGGTTAAAAGAAAAAAATGAAAGAGCAAGCTTTATTTGGGTCATTTTCAGACTGGCAATATGAACTCGGACCACCCCATATTTTTCCCATGTATTCAGTGGCAACAAGAGATTATAGTCTCTTGCAAGCAATAGAGTAATGATGGCTTATTCTTCCTAAAATCTTATTTCGTTATATTTTAACTATGAGATCAGTGAGTTCCTCTTTGAATTTGATGAAGGGAGTACTCGGCCAAGTTCCCACAGCGATTCGGTACCTTGTTAATTCGAAGTGCTTACTTGTTTTTGGTTACACGTCATACCACTCAACTTCAGCACAATAAAAGATGGGCTATTGAAGTCGCGAAACTGTGTTATACAAGTTTCCTTCTTCATACCTTGGGCTGCTTCAGTGGAGGGTTTTGAATTTGATTTAACATTCTTCATAGCCTCAAGATCTCCTGCTGTTACTGGAAAGTTTTGAATTTCGAGACATCCACCGGTGTTAGATAGAGTGTCAAACCATGATGGTTGAGAGTCAAAGTAAGCTTTACCTAATAAAGAGAAAGTTTTGAATGAATGCGTTATCATATCAACGAGTCTTAAGTTTTGGGGTTAAGTGCGTCTTTTTGTCTTGAGGATGGGAAATGACATTTTTGTGACTTTACTGACTCAAATGTGGTACACACTTTTTTTCAGGTCCGTAAATGGTGATATCTAAGATCGGCCCAGATCCTACCGTTTAACTGTAACTTAAATGTAAGCTTGGCCGCGAAAGGTCTGGGTACGAGACTGGGTGACTTCGCTAATGGCATGAGCCGCAACTTTTAGCTATATGGTGTATTATTTCTTCTGAGTGTTTTGTCTTTTTATCTTCTCTGAATTGTGAAACGATTGTTTTGTACAGTGATCGATAATGCAGACCCTCGTCGTCTTTCTATCAATGTTTTCCTGCGACGCTTGGAGACTAAATATATATGGCCACGGAAACGCTATTTCAAGCAACATACTCACCATTAAAAAATTGTAGCCCGCTTTGGGATTCCTCTAACTTTGGTGTATTCCTCATGACATTTAAATTTGCTCCACCCTTGAGCTCGTCCATAGTCTTCCTTGCCTCATGAAACTTTTTCTCCGTTGCCACTGTTCGCTTGGCAAAATCGAACTGATTTCTTTGCCAGCTTTGTTGTAGCTGGGACATTTTTTCTTTGAGATCAGAAATCTCTTTATCTTTCCCAAAGAAAGCTTCCCTAAGAAAAGTGATCTCCTTCTCTTTAGCTGTTGAAGTACAAGAAATAAAAGTGCATATTATGAATACTTGTAGTAAAAGACAGGTTAAAGGCAAGTTTTGAATGATGAGGTAAACCAGGAGAACACAACAAAAACGGAACTGTTTCGGACGGAATGAGAAGCAGGGGTTTGGGGGAATATTTATTGTCCCCTACGGTTTTCTGTGGCACCCCTTAGTTAAATGGGTTATAAATGGTTTCCCTGTCCGCGTGCACTTCTCTTATCCCACATGAGTCGTTACTTCAAACTAACCGTTAAGTTCTGTTTCAAGGTGGATGATCTTCCTCGTTAGTTGTTCCTTTTCTCTCGCAGACTGGAAGATAATATGTTAAAAATAGCCTTTTTTAATTAAAGAAATTAGAAGTTAACAAGAAAACAGAGAAAACTAAACATAATCAACGTATAGCGGAATGATATTGGAATGTCGAAGAGTGGCGTCATAATCTGAGAACTTTAGCTGCGCGCAGTTTTTAATCTCTTTATAATGCAATGTTTTTAAAGTCAGTTGCCTGATCACCTTTAATGTAAAAAAAATTGCAATTTCTTGAAATGTTTATCTGCAACGTTGAACGGGCTTAAAAGTGAGCTTATTTTGAAGCGAACAAATTACAATTTAAATTGAACCAATTACAATCTATTTTTATTGCTTAGGTATTGAATGAGGAGTTCGCAAAATAGTCACAGAGATTTTTTTCTTCATGCTCCTTCCAATAACAAATTGTAAATTCCGAATTCGTCTCCAAAATGGGCAGACTTTCATCTGAGTTCAATTGGAAGGGAACCAAATTTTTATTCAAACTGAACCCACCTCGACGCTTTTCTCAGCTTACATATAATATGAGGTCTTCTAACGCGTCCGCGAGAAAATCTGAAGTTTTTTCTTCATGCTTTTTCCGATAACAAATTCTAACTTAGTTTTGCTAAATGTATGACTTTAACGAAAGCGAAAAGAGACCTCAAGCACGTGAAACGCCCACCTCATCCGCCATGATCCGTGCTCCGCGTAAGGCCTCCAAAGGCTTATGATAATTCTCAGTGGAACGATTACTGACATTGGCTTCTTTATCAAATTTTCTCGCAGAACAGGATTCCTTCACAGACTTTATGTCCTCTGCGATGTTTTTGTTCATTTTGGAATTGATTTCTCTTGAAAAACACAAAAATAGATTCTCTTTCACTTTGGTTGAATAAGAACCGAGTTCTTCACGCAAAAACAACGTTTCGATTTGCTTATGACAAGTTGCATAGCAACGTGTTTGTGCCGTCACTTATTGACAACACGCCAGAGTTAAAGCGTTAAGCCTGGGCGCTAGAATTTTGTCGAAGCGTCAAAAACCATATTTAGAAACTAAAACGGTTTTACAGTGATAAAACGTTTTAAAATTAAAATTGTTTTCAGCTTATCATTTGCTTTCCGAGACTTTTAAGGGAGCTTCTCTTAAATACCGCTCATGGATTTTAACAATGATACATCGTTTCCTAATAACCTTTCATTGGTTCCCCTGGCCAAGATTGTAACTGATAACCTTTGTGGGGTGCGTGCATTTATTGAACGTGATGAACTCCATTTTGAAGCATCTTTGCCAAAATTTTTAGACGAGAAGAAGGATCTTCACGTTGTCTTGTAAATGACCGGACTGTCTTCTTCCGAGTTGTGTATTTGGCTCCACACTTCCCCCATTCCCATTTCTCATGTTCTCCAGTCTCTCCTCTGTTCACCTGTTCCTCTCTTTCTTTGTTCGTCTGTTCTCCTGTTTATACGTTTCTATGGTTCTCTGTTCGCCTGTGCTCCTTTATTTCACACCTTTTATTTCCCGAGTAGTCTTCCCTTTCACGTTTTATGTTTCCCATTTCCCGCTTTCCGTTGCCTCTTTCCTTAGCTATTTCTTTCCTCTTTTTCCTCATTTTTTTCCGCGACACTATTCTTCCCTTCAATCCTATTCCTCTGTCCTTCTAATTTCTATTCGCCCACACAAAAGCGATGGGAAACAAATGCCAACCAGCAAACATAACAGAGTGAAAACTCGTGCAAATTATTTTTTCCTAGTGTGTCACGCACTTTTTTAATTCTATGGGGTGGTAAGGTTAGGTGCAGTGTTTTACCCGCGCATCTTTGCGAGAGTAGCTTATTCTGTCATCTTTCACTGAGATTTGTTTCTTTGTCTACCAACAATTCTACCGAGTCCTAGATAGTTGTATTTGAGTTTAGTTGTATAATCATGGTAAACATGGGCTGAGCTGTTCTACTCACTTACACGAAGTCAGGATGGTCTGCATACGGCGTGTGACTCAACATCGTCAAATATTGAAGGTAATTTAATTTAAAAAAATTTGCAGTTCAAACTCAACCTCATCTACAGTGTGAATCAAATTTAACGTTAAACCCATTCTGTGACTCTATATTCACCTTCTACTATACGATTTAGGTTGTCCTAAGATATCACAACTCGATCTTTAGGTGTAAGTGTTCTAAAAGAAGGCGTTTTTATCCACGTTTGATTGAGGAAAATATTTTCACTGCTTCAAGGGTATTATGTTTGGCGCATGTATTGTAATGTTCACTCCAGTATGAATTCTAGTTTTCTGGTGATTAACAAAGGTAGATTGATACAAATCATACAGTTATCATGTAACGTAGATTAATTAAAGCTTATGTCCTCTGTAATTGTTAATTTTACATAGAAGTCATCTTCCATTTTACACACGTGCACGTCATCTTTACGACTCTGACATTATTGTTGAATCCAGTCTTCATATCAACATCTGAAAACTATCGATTAACTGGACCTTGAAGATTAACTTCCATTAACAATTAATATCCGTACAAAGTTGACTACATTCTTCTTCAAATGGCAAACAGAATTTAAAGTTTATTACCAAAGAACATTTTGTACAGCAGCAAGTTGATTATTGATGTAGGCTAAATATATTAAGTACATGCTGCAAATTTTATTTCAGGGTAATTACTGTTGTTTTTATATCCCTGACTGTGCCCAGGGCAATATGAAGCAAATCCTGCATTCTGATTGGCTACATGAGTGGGCTAGATGGGCCTTTTGTTCTATTTTCCTACTTTTACAGACCCCAACTTCATCCTGTGCCAAAAAATGCAAAAAAAGAATATGATCAATATCTATAGCCATTGTGACCTCATGCTTGATCAATAATGTATATTTATTTTAAAGGAATGAAAACCCATTGTTGTTTATATTTAGTAACAATTGTTTTACTTGAGTTGTACAATATGTCACTGTCACCATACAAGCATTCCTTTTTTTTGATAGACAAAATGTGTTTATTATGGCTCTGGTAACAGTTTTTTTGTCCAGTTTGTATTTACTGGTTTCAATTTTCAGTTGCCATTTTAGAGGAAGGTCTATTTTACTATATTTAAGTCACAAGATATCCATACCATGGCTGTATTATTATATGAGGTACCTTCTATCTCCTGAAATGAATGGATACTGACAATTCATGAAATCCCAGAATTTCCAGTTTCAAAAACAACATGAAATTTGTGTATAGAGTGAACTTACCACTTTCATAAAATAAATATAAAATGTGTTTATCATGGCTGTGGTAACAGTTTTTTGTCTAGTTTGTATTTATTGGTTTCAATTTTCAGATGCAATATTGGAGGAAGGTCTATTTAACAATATATATTTGCCTCTAGATATCAATACCATGGCTGTATTGGTGTAAGAGATATCTTCTATCTCCTGAGATGAATGGATACTGACAATTATGAAATCCCAGAATTTCCAGCTGCAAAACAATACAAAAGCAACAAAAATATGTTTTATCCATGCCAGGTTGACTACAGCCTTCGTCAAATGGCAAACAGGATTTAAAGTTTATTACCCAAGAACATTCTGTACAGCAGCAAGGTAAATGTTGATGTAGGCCAAATATATTCAGTGCATATTGCAAATTTTATTTCAGGGTAATTACTCTTGTTATTATATCTATGACTGTGCCTGGGAGCAACATGAAGCAAATCCTGCATTCTGATTGGCTAATCAAGTGGCTATTGGGCCTTTTGTTCTTTTTCTCTGTTTTTATGGAGCTCAGCTTTGTCCCAGGCCAAAAAATGCAAAAAAGAATATGATCAATATCCAGCCATCATGACCTCACACCACATTTATTTATTGAAGGAAAGAAAGCGCAATGTAGTTTATTTTTTTTAACAATGTTTCACTTGAGGTGTAGCATATGTCAATGTCACCATAGAAAAATTCTTTTTTTTTTAATAGGCAAAACGTGTTACCATTTAATGATGGGTATAGCAACTGGCATTCTCAGTTATGAAATATTTTCAGGTGATACTTTACTGAGTATAACAGTATTTATAGGGCTAAGGTGTAAAGTTGTGTGAAAATAAAATTTACCTAACATTTTCAGAGGTGAAATGTATGTTTGTAAGGTGGCCTGAGATTACAAGTTGGTTAAAAGGGGCTAAGTTAACTTATAAGTCAGAATGCTGATGCTGATGCTGCCCTAGCACTTTGCCAGAGCCTTCTTTGACATTTTTCTATACCAATTCTATTCATTCTAGAGGAACTGTAAGAGTAGAGAGGGCCTTGAGTCCAGGGTACCTAGTCACCAGACCACTGTTTCCCCCAATGTTTTTTTAGTGCAAGTAAGGATCATGTTTTATTTTACATATTAAGGATCTGTTACAAGGATTCGTTAGAGGCAATATAAGTAAAAGGGTTATCTGGTAGAAAGGCTTTAGGAAATGTTAAGCTGTCTTGAGTTGATGCATTGTTGTTAACAAATGAAAATAATTAATGTATTAATACCCATCTATAAGCTGAGCTTGGCTTTAAGCCAAGATCCTAAACTTGAGAGACCTGAAAATGGGTTCTACAGCTTGTTCCTCTCAGAAAACATGTGTTGGTTATTGAATGAGTAAACACAATCACAAGATACATTCAAAAGTTTATTGAAACAATCAGCAAATAAGCAAGAATGTGAATATTTACGTATCCTACTGGCCCTGTTTGTTGGAAAGTCAGATATCACTATCAAATTGATAAAACTCTATCTGATAGATAATGCTATACGTTTTACTATGACTTATCCGCTGGATAGCAATTTATTCGTTGGATAGCATTATCCACCCTTTTTACAACTGGGCCCTGAACATAAGTACAGTTAAACACAAAATGAATTCCACAAGTCAGGATCAGTTATTGTTTTTGATAGTAGCTGTTTTAATTTCTACTATAGCGATTTACTTCTAACGATAATTATGAATAATTTAAATCTAAATGACTCAGAGATTCCTAAGAGTATGGGATATGGGAATCAATGTTATGATCTGTGGTGAAGGTTAAAAGTTCCAGAAAGTTTGTATGTCTTTATCAATAGCAGTCCTGTATTAGTGTAAGAGCAATTACAAACAAATATAACAAGATGATTGGGTAGTCAAATTTTACACCTCACAAAATTACAATCAGCAAAGAGCAACTTTCTAGTTTTGGCATATAGTATTTGTTTCGGCCGCGACGAAAATTAGATACGTCATAGCTACTTAATTAGGTTAATCACCGTTAATAACCTTAGTACGGCAAGCTTCCTCCCGAAGTCGACATCTGAGGCCATCGGGTATGTAAAATCTGTGGTTCGTTTTCTTTGAACTTTGTTCATATAACCTGATAAACTGTTTGTAATCATAGGTTTTGAAAGACTCATCAATAAACAACAGAAAGTCCTTTGAAACGTGGCTATTTTATACCGTTAACGCTTCGGTCGAGGAAACATTCGAAACCCGCTCATCAGCGCGATGGCAGAAGAAGCCAAGAACGTCCGTCGCGTCGCCAAATCAAGATTCACCAGAAAAAGGAACGAACTCCTGAAGTCCATCTCATCAGCCAGCAATCACGAACTCGTGGAAAACAACTACGCTCAATTCCTGGAAGCATGGAACGTCCTGGAAACAAAGCACGATCTCTACGCGATGCTTTTATCAGACGACGCCGAGCTAGAAGCCGCCGAAATATGGATCAACAAAGTCCAGGAGGAGTGCACCGAAGCGACAAAAGCTAAGATTAACTTTAATAACCACATAGCGGACGTGCAAATGAGAGCGCGCGCAGAAACGGAACAAAGGGATAAGGCGAACAAAGAACGCGAGCAAATGGAACGATTCTTTGATCAAGCAATGATCAGACGAGAAACAGCGCGAGCCATATTTGAAACAGCTTGTCAAAGCGCTTCGCACACACTCAGCGCGGACAAAGTAGAGCCGTCTACGGCGAAGAAACTTCAGAAACAGATTGACGAAGCTTTCGCGGAATGCAAACTAGCGAATAGCGCGCTACTCGATTTATCTACGCGAGAATCTGCAGCCAATGAAATTAAATGGCTCCAAGCTTCTCAAGCGATGTATAACGAGATGAACGCTAAACTCGAAACACACCTCGTATGCGAACATGAACGCGAACTGCAGCCGCAGATCAAAGGAGAAAAGAGCAATCATCTACAACTAGAGGAAATCAAAATGCCCCGATTTGAAGGAGAGTTGAGAGAATATCCATCCTTCAAAAGAGACTTCCAGAAACAAGTCATGCCGCACCTTACGGAAGATACATTATCCTACACGTTGCGTTCCTGTCTCGGAAAAGAACCTTTAGCTCACGTAAAGAGCGTCGACGATGACGTTTACGAGATGTGGAAGCGACTCGACGAAAAATACGGGGACCCAGCGAAAGTCGCGGACGTGATAATTAATGAGATAAGACGCGTAAGATCCATCCGCGAAGGCGAAAACAAGCGATTCATGGAGCTGATAGGAATCATAGAAGACGGATATCGTGACCTTAAGAGACTTGGCTCGGAAGCAGAAATAACCACAACGAGCTCAGTAAGCATCATAGAGAGAAAGCTCCCGCCAGACGTACGCAAAGAATGGGCTAAACTATTAAGTTCTGACGACAGCACTGTGGACAAAACCAACAAGTTTCCGAGCCTGCTCAAATTTTTACTTACGCAAAAACGCGCTATCGAGTACGACGATTCTGATCTTCGCGCGCAGGGCCCAGCCATAACGAAGGCAGTTGTCCATTACGCCACAGCGGATGAAAGACACGACAGCCGCAGCCAGAGAACTTACAGCAAGTGCGTCGTTCACGAAAACTCGAATCATCTTACTAAGGATTGTAGAGTATACCTCGATAAAACAGTAAGCGAAAGACTGTCAACATTGAAAGAAAAAGGTGCGTGTTTTTCCTGCCTCAGAACCGGTCACCGATCACGCAATTGCCGCTCTAAAAAGGATTGCGGCGTCAATGAATGTAAGAAGAAACATCATCCCACATTACATGAAGAAGATCAGACAGAGACTCCAAGCGCATCCGCAATATCCAGTGCATGCAGCCATGGGGGTAATGAGACCTGCATCCTCCAGTTGCAACAAATAAAAACTACTAGAGGACATGCAAACGTCTTGTGGGACAACGCATCATCCATTAGCCTCATAACCCGCGACAAAGCACGGTAAGAAAGACTGCGCGGAACGCCACTTGAAATCTCTCTCGTGAAGGTGGGAGGGAAGGAAGAGAAGATAAGTTCCAGAAAATACAAATTGCCGCTCATTGACCTCAAGGGCGAAACGACGCTTGTGGAAGTTTGCGAAATAGACAAAATTACCACCGACATTCAAAGTGTTAACATGGATAAGGCACTTGACGCTCTCAAGATACAAAGGGGCGACGTGACTCGGCCGAAAGGCGCCGTTGACGTCCTCATTGGGTATGATTACGCAGGCGTCCACCCGGTAAAAGAAAGAAATGTCGAACACCTAATGTTATTGAAGAATCGTTTTGGACGATGTATAGGCGGGACACACCCTTTCATTCGGGAGAAGAACCACAAATCAGCATTCGACGCATGTGCAAACCACCTAAAAGCAGTCAAAATTGACGACTTCTACAATATCGAGAGATTAGGTGTTAGCTGCACGCCGCGCTGCGGAGGCTGCAAATGCGGAAAATGCGCTCCTGGAACCAGCGACTACACTCTGAAAGAAGAAAGGGAGCTCCATCTCATCGAGAAAGGCCTTGAATTTAACGAACAGGAAAAATGCTGGATCGCTGAATATCCCTGGATTCGCGACCCACACGACCTGCCAGATAACAAAAGAGCTGCCTTTGGAAGACTCTTAAGCACCGAGCGAAGATTATTGCGAAATCCCGAATATAGTAGAGTTTATCAAAATCAAGTTGAGGACATGGTAGAACGAGGAGTAGCTAGGAAACTAAGCAAGCAAGAGCTCGAAACTTATAAAGGCCCTATCCACTATCCATAGTCGATTCTCAAATAGTGCACGGGATGATCCAAAAGGAATCTTACGGCTACAATACATTCGCCGCTACTCGCATCGGAGAGATACAGGAAGGTACCAATCCCCAAGACTGGTATTGGGTCGAGAGTGATAAAAACATCGCCGATTGGATAACACGAGGTAAGCGACCAAGCAGTATTGCATGTTGCTTTCATGAGTTAACCCCATCAACTCCCATGCATTTCCAAGACAGAATTTCTCCTTACAATATCAATACAGTATGAGGCAGACTAGTAATAAGAATAAAAACAATTGAAGATCAATTAGGGGTGATTAGTTGGACCAAGACCAAATTCTCCAAACTAACATCTCAAGAACTATATGGCACACAGTAAGGAGAATTGTTATTGAGATCTTGGGAGTTAAAGGGTAAAGGGAGTAATAAAGCCTTCAATGGTGCAATCTTGGCTTTAAGTGAGTTCTAAGTATGGTAATAGGCTGCTTTGGGCTGCAAAAAGAATTTAGCATGAGGCTGTATTCTGCTGTGTTGATTGAATTTTGGAGAACAGAATGGCACCCTGTGATTTTTTTACCATGTCACTCAGCGCTGCTGATTGGGCATATCCCAGGGTGAATATCCCCACAGTCAAGGTCAATTATTTTTAAGTGGATGTCAAGGACCATAAAAACATTTTTTCTTTTCACATAATCTTCTTTATACCCAAAAACATAGTTTGAAGAGTGTGAACAAAAGATTTTTTAATTTCAATTTTATTTCTTATTATATTTTATTACTTTTTTACACATGGTTGGACAATTGACAAGAAGACAGTACAACAGTGATAGGACGGAAATGAACCGGCCTTTTAAATAACCCTGCAATTTGCTATAGGTCAATGAATAACATAGTATTCATGACAACTGTGCTCCTTATAGGTAATGAATTACAAAATTAGGAGTCTCTGATAGCAATTAAACAAAATAATTAAGAAAATAACGTAAAACAAATGTCATACAATGTAAGGAAACTCTCTGATACATACAGTTATAATGTTGTGAAAGGAAGGGTATAGAGAATATTGAATAGGCAGGGTGGTATGCAAATCTTGAATAATTTTCAAAATGCTTATACTTGTATATATGAGCAGAATGGTATAAAGCTCTATAAAAGTTTGAAAGCTATTAGTTATTCAAAAGAATATTATTGTCCTATGAGTGGGAGTAGGTATATATATTGTGTATATGACTCCATCTAAATTGTTATTTGTTTCTATCTGAGTTGTTAAAATCAGGTAGCATTTTGGCCTAAATTTTGTTGAAATTTGTCAAAACATACTTATTTGCTGCTACCACAACTACTACTTTCCACAAGACTGTCTAACTGAACAACTGACTGATTACCTGACTGTCTAACTGACTGAATGATTACTTGACTGTCTAACTGACTGACTGACTGACTACCTGACTAAAAGAGTCTTGAGTCCAGTCCCATGCTGGGATTAAAAGAGATGTAGGAGTAACTATGATAACCACTACAATTATTTACTCAATAAATCCCTCCACTTAAAGAATCAGCAGATTTGGGAGCAAGAATATTCTAATTGAAAATTAAAATTTTGTAAGTGCTGCCTGCAAAGAAGTGTGACAGCTATGAGTACTCTTCCAGGTACCACTTTGTGTGAAGCAGCCTTGAAACTTTTTCTGCTAAACCTTGATACTATTTCCAGCCAAACAATATTTTTATTGTCAGGTGGTTACAATAGAAGGGGGCATTCACAATTATTATTTTGGAATGGTAGAGCAAGCCATTGCAAAGCACAAGCAGAACTGAAAGTGAATGGTGTTTTGAGTATGTTTCTGATTTATTGTGAATGTTTCAGTTTTTTAGAAATAGGAGTATTACTTTGTTAAAATAGATATCAACCTCAATAAGTGCTGTGCCTAACTGACCAGATCACTTACCTGCAGAATGATTGACTCTCTGGTTCAATTATTGAAATACTAGCTGACTGACTGATGAATAGATTGGCAGACAGAAAGACTGACTGAGTGATTTACAGGTGGACTGAGTGACTTATTGGGCGTCTGACTGACTGACTGGCTGGGCAACTGACTGACTGACTTACTGACCGCCTGCCTGCCTGTCTGCTTGACTGATTGACTAATCATCAGACTGTCTAACTGAACAACTGACTGATTACCTGCCTGTCTAACTGACTGACTGATTACTTGACTGTCTAACTGACTGGCTGACTGACCACCTGACTAACTGACCAACCGACTGACCCACCTATTGACTGACCAACCGACTTGCATACTTTTTAGGCAAAACTCAATTATTATTTGCCGAGTAAGGTTAAGAGTCTGCCTCCCGTTTTGATATTTGACAATTAACAAAAATACTTTTTGGATTGCTTTGCATTTTTTGACTTTGTGTCTGGTTTAGAGTACTTCTGTCATTCTCTTAACCAATAAGATGAAATCTAAACCAATTGTGGTTTTATCCATCGCCTTTTCTGCACTTCAGTGAATTTTCCTGTCGCAATTTAGTTCTCATTGGCTCCTTGAAATATTTCTTCTTCCTTGTTGGCCTTTTTGTTTACGTTGGCAACGCTCGATTTTAATGAGTCCATATAATAACAGAATAATCATCAGGTATACTAGGCGAAAGAAATTCTTATAGGATAGCCAACGCACTAGTACAGTTGCTACTATTGACCGTATATATAAAAGACGGAGTATTTACTGTAGTTGATCTTCTTTTGTATTTAGCCAGGCACCTCAATAAAAGGAGGTAGCTTGAAAGTAAGATTATATGAAAATGGTTTTCTAAGGCTACCTTTTGAAATCAAGAGTGATACCTCCAAGGGTCAGCATTTATCGCCAGGGGAGGGGGAATCGGCTTTTTTTCTTGTGTCACATTATAATTTACCTAATTCCCTGTAGGGCTCTGTGATATTCTTATTAAACCCCCCTTCCCTCATTGGCAGTTAATTTTCTATCTTCCCACCTTTATACTCTGTTGGCAATGACTGATCAACACTCCATTCCCCCTGAAAACCATGTAACCTCCCCACCCACCCACTTCACACTCCCTCCCCCCCTCGATGACAAATAGTGATTGGATCCTAAGTTATCTTTGTCATTGTGCGGTGAGTGGAGTTAAGAATTCAGTGACCAACTAAAGCTTTGTTTTATTTATTCTCCTGTTTTACTCAAGGCTTCGTGAACACAGCTGACTCAGAAAACCGCCAAACAAGGGTGAAGAAAATGGCGCCTGATGTGTGGCAGGTGACTCTTGGAGTAGCGAATAAGTCCCTGAAAAAATTGCGTGGAAAAATTAGAGACGAAGCGAATCTAATGTAATTGATTAAACATGTGCATAATTGTTTAGTTAGAATAAAATACTCGCTATTACAGAGGCAATGTTTTCAGCTCAATTTTCTTGAACCTCCCTCAGTTGTCTGTTGCCCCTCTATGTTTTTCCTCAATTCACCGTCTGTTTTGTCTGATGCCCCTTTGATCTTCTGCAGTCACTGTTTTTTGGCGAAGAAGAGCTAATGTTTTACAATGATTTAAAAAGTTCTTGGAGTAAAATGCATGAGGGGCTGTGTCACTGTCTCCAGTACAGTCTTTTACTCAGTGTGCTCGTTTGCTTGAGAAGCGGTCGGAAAAAAAGACCTCTTGTCCTTAGTTTCTCAAGCTTCTACACCCTCCATCCTGACATTCGTAACAAGATGTCCAAGATCACGTTATTCTGCATAGAGTTTGACGCAGAGTGTTCGTCAATTACAAACAAGAGATATATTTCATTTAACTACTTCCATTGAGCAGCATGTGAGAGCAGTTATCAAAACCTCGTGACTTTGTTTCTTCTCGCCTAATCGACTGTGGTTCGTAAGTGATTCTAATTAAGTGTCAAATGTATCATTAAGGTTTGGCTTAAAATAAGCCAAACAAACCGAACATATTCATACTCTCTATGCTAACGAATACAGATAAATAAAGTGGAAATGATCAAATGTGTATTTTATTTTAAATTTTCAACTATTATGTAATCGTATGTACAAATAACTGTCACAAATAATTTCGGCAAAATTGGTGCAAATTCCCTCCTCCCCCCGGAAAAAATATTAAGCAGCTGCGCGCGTTTATGTCATGCGCAAATGATTTTTAATATATTTACAAACATGCTTAGAAAAGGTTCATCTTGAGTTCAATTTCTCGCGTTCAGACATAGTTGATTAAATAATTACAACCGTTTTCAAATTTAACCCAGCAGACATCCTTTCTTTAGCTTCAATCAGATCAAGAGAGAATTGAACTTGACTGCATTTAAAATCTGTAGAATATAAAGAGAACCAGTTTCAGTGTACAATCTCAAGGTAGAGTAAAGCACCAAAGGTAGAGTAAAAAGCTTATGCTATTGTTAAAATTTTGACGGCTTTTCTCATAGCCTGCAGAGTTGGTGTAAATTTGGCGAGTGCTCAGTACTTCCAAAGCGAAAATTATGGCTACTGCCTTTGATTTAATGGCAGCGGAAGGCTGGGGGAGAGAGAGAGAGAGATTTGTACCAAGGGGGTGTGCGACCGTCAAAATTAAAGAGAGGGGTGGGGGACCTTTCCTCACCCCTTCCTCCTACCGCCACCGCTATCTCCAAATCAAATATGGCCGATTGTCTAAACAATTGCGAGATTCTCAATGTTAACTCGCCCTGTTAAGACGCCTGCATTGCAGGCTACTTTTCTCAGAAAATGCATTACTTACTCGTTACATTTTAATAGTATGATCCAAACCATTTGTTGAAAGTTCTGCTCAAGAATCCTTGTCCTGAAAAATAATGCACAATTGAGACTTGGCGAATAATGGCCTGCTTACCAGAAAGGAGAGAGAATTAGATAAACTGAATTTAGGTTGAAATAAGACCACATACATCCTTGCCGAATGAGGGATTCCTGCCCTTACCACACCCCTTAGAATCCTGCTAATAAGCTCCCTTTTTGAATAAACCAACCCGCTGTTTATATTGGCTGAGACAAATCCTTTTGTTAGCTGTAGAAACCACTGGATTTTAACAGGGCACTTTCGGTATGTATATGGTTTGAGCAACTTACCGGTTTGTTGAGTAGATTGGCTATTAAAGTGATAAGTCTGAGTGTAAACGGAAACCTGAGATCCAATTGGAATGATACTCATTGACGGTAATGGGCGATGCTGTAAAAAGGGACTCCCTAGACAATCGAAGACAGTTTAACAAACCTTAACTTACTACGAAGGTTTTCGCTGATAAATTTCTGTTCATTTAGATACCATTCACTAAAGGAGCGTCGTAAGTTAAGGGTCGAGTGCAAGTCACTTTTCGAAAACGAGCCCGTGCTTCACAACTGAACTGATCTAACGAGAATGATCGACTAGACGAAGCCCAGATGCGAGAAAACAGTAAGCGTGGAGCGTAGTTTTCCTTATAGTATTCTTAAGGTAGCTACATTCTGCTAACTTACATCTGTGACCTTAACAGCAAATTGACTTAATGCATAAAAGAAATCTCTGAACGTTTCAGCTCTCCTGACGAAAATTGAATGTTTTCACGTTCAATTTGTCAGAATGAGTAAACCGTACCCTTGATCGCGAAAGTCCTCCTCTTGGCGGGGGAAGCTAGCTTGTTAGTGAAAGTATGATACATTTGTCATATTATGTTCAACTGATCATACCTTTGGCTTTCTCTGAAGACGGGTTGATCTCACTGGATGTGCCGGTGTTCTTGAATGCAGCATCATTTGAGATAATTGCCGGACTGTTTCTCAGAGTTTCAACTTCAGCAAAGTTGGGTGTAGGGATATGTGGTGATGTTGTAATGCCTTTAGCTCTCTTGGAAAAGGGATTCACTTTGTTACCAGAGGAATCTGTGATATTGTTGGATGGAACACCTTTGAGATGGACTGGCGGAGTGTTATTCTCATTTTTAGCTCCTCTTATATTAGTGGCAGGACAATCAAGTATTGGTCGCTCTTGAGTCTTAGCTTTCATGGACCACGGGTTAATCTGTTCGCCTAAGCACTGAGTGGTAATATTGAATACTGTATTCCCGAACACAGCATCGTTTGAGGAAATTATCGCACTGTTTCTGACAGTTTGAGCTGGAAACAAAGTGGCCGCAGGGATGTGTGATGTTTTTGTGACGCCGATAGCTCTCCTGGAAAAGGGATTCACCTTGTTACCATAAGAATCAGTGATATTGTTGGATGGAATCCCACTGAGTTGAGCGGGTGGAGTGTTATTCTCAACTTTAGTTCTGGCGATATCAGCGGCTAGGCAATTGAGTGTTGGTCGATCCAGCACCTCGGCTTCGTTGGAAAATGGTTTAATCCGTGCGCCAGAGGACCGAATGGTGATGTTAGATCCAAGATGTCTCGGTTGGATTGGCGGGGTACACTTATTGACTTCAGTTCTCTCGAAATTATTCAGAGGACTTTGTGCTGGTCGATCCAAACGTTTTGCCTTCCTAGAGAGTGGGTTGACCCTCTGACCGAAGGAAACGTTTATCTGGTTGAATTCATCTCCTCTTTGGGGTGATGAAGCATTTTTCTTTATTTCAGCTCTGAAAAAACTGCCATCGGGGGCGAGTGGTGGTTGACATTTCAATTCAGGACAGTCTTTAGTGAAAAAAAGAAGTGCAAGAGTAAGTTTTAGTTGGGTCATTTTTCAAACTAGCAAAGCGAAATATGAACTTGGACCACCCCATATTTTTTCCTATGTATTCGATGGCAATAAGAGACTCTAGTCTCTTGTTAGGAGTTGAGTACTGCTGGCGTATTCTTCCTAAAGTCTCATTTTATATTTTAATTATGAGATCAGTGAGTTCGTTTCTGAATTTGATGAAGCGAGTACTCGGCCAAGTTCCCACAGCGGCTCGGTACCTCGATAATTCGAACTGCTTACTTATTTTTGGTTGCACGTCATAGAGAGTCATCATAGCACCCAACTTCAGCACAATAAAAGATGGGCTGTTGAATTTGCGAAATTGTGTTATACAAGTTTCCTTCTTCATACCTTGGGCTGCTTCAGTGGAGGGCTTTGAATTTGATTTGAAATTCTTCATGGCCTCCAGATCTCTTGCTGTTACTGGAAAGTTTTCAATTTCGAGACATCCACCGGTGTTAGATAGACTGTCAAACCATGATGGTTGAAGGTCAAAGTAAGCTTTACCTGATTAAGAGAAAATTTTGAATAACTGTTCATGGAACAATGTGTTATTAACGATTCTCAAGTTTTGAGGCTCTTCTTGTCCTGAGGAAGGGATATGAAATTTTTGTGACTTTACTCAAATATGGCACATACTTTTCAGGACTTCTAATCTCGTCCCAGATCCTACCGTTTAATTGTAACTTTAATGAAAGGTCTGAGTACGTGACTAGGTGAATGCCAATGGCAAGAGCCGCGATTTTTACCTATAGGTGTATTATTTGTTCTGAGTTTTTTAAAATTTTTTTGTGAATTGTGAAACGATTGTTTCGTACAGTGATCGACAATGCAGACCCCTCGTCCTCTTCCCATCAGTGTTTCCCTGCGATGCTTGGAGACTAACTTTGGCCTTAGAAATGCCATTTCAAGTAATATACTCACCTTTAAATAATTGTAGCCCGCTTCGGGATTCCTCTAACTTTGTTGTATTCCTCATGACACTAAAATTTGCTCCACCCTTGAGCTCGTCGATAGTCTTCCTTGCCTCCTGTAGCTTTTCATCCATTGCCGCCATTTGCTTGGCAAAATCCAACTGACTTCTCTGCCAGCTTTGTTGTAGTTGGGAAAATTTTTCCTTAAAATCAGAATTCTCCTTATGTTTGCCAAAGAGAGCTTCTTTAAGAAAGGTGATATCTTTCTCTTTAGCTGTTAAAGTACAAGAAATAAAAGTGCATATTTTAAATACTTGGAGTAAAAGATAGATCAAATTGAAGTTTTGAATAATAAGGCAAATCGGGAGAACATAACAAAAACGGAACTCTTTTGGACGGAATGGGAAGCAGGGGTTTGGAGGAATATTTATCGTCAAGAGCCTACGGTTGTTCCTCAGCACCCCTCAGTTAAATGGGTCTTAAATGGTTTCCCTGTGCACGTGCACTTCTCTTATCCCACATGCGTCATTACTTCAAACTAACCGTTAAGTTCTGTTTCGAGGTGGATGATCTTCCTCGCTAGTTGTTCCTTTTCTCTCGCAAACTGGGAGAAAATATGTTAAAAATAGCGTTTTTGAATTAAAGAAATTAGAAGTGACCAGGAAAATTGACAACTCTAAACATAATCAACGAACAGCGAAATGATATTGGAATGTCGAAGAGTGGCGTCATAATCTGAGAACTTTAGCTGCGCGCACTTTTCAATCTCTTCATGAAGAAATGTTTTCAAAGTCAGTTACCTAAACACCTTTAATGCCAAAAAAAATGCAATTTCTTTAAATGTTTTTCCTCAATGTTGAACGGGCTAATAACCGATGTTTTTTTGGAGGGAACCAACTGTTTTGCATTTGAAGGAACCGATTTTCATTCAAACTGGGTGCACTACGGCCTTTTACACTCTTACATATTGAATGAGGTCTACTAGCGCGTCCGCGAAAAAAATCTAACTTTTTCCTTCATGCTCGTCCCGATCGCAAATTCTAACTTAGTTGTGGTAAATGTATGATTTTTACCAAAACCGAAGAGAGGCCTAAAGTTCGGGAAACGCCCACCTCATTAGCCATGATCCGCACTCCGTGTGAGGCCCCCAAAGGCTCATGAAAACTCTCGGTGGAACGATTAGTGACATTGGCTTCTTCATCATATTTTCTCGCAAAACAGGACTCCTTCACGGACTCTATGTCCTCTGCGACGTTTTTGTTCATTTTGGAATTGATATCTTTAGAAAAACACAAAAATATATGTTCTCTTTCGGTTTGCTTCAGTGAGAACTGAGCTCTTGATGCAAAATCAAAGTTTCGATTCGCTCATGACAAGTTGCATAGCAACGTATTTGTGCTGTCACTCCCTGACATCACAGCAGAGATGAAGCATGAAACCTGGGCACTAGAATTTTGTCGAAGCGTCAAAAACCAGAGTTAGAAATTAGAGCGCTTTAACAGTAAGAAATTGGAAATGAAAAAAGTTACAGTTTATTATTTGCTTTCGGCGATGTTTAAGAGGGGTTAACTTAAATACAGTTCATAGATTCTAAAAATCATACATCGGTTCTAATAACCTTTCATTGCTTCCCTTGGCCAAGATTGTAACTGATAACCTTTGTGGGGTGTGTGCATTTATTGACCGTGATTAACTTCATTTTCAAGTATCTTTGCCAAAATTTTTAGACGAGGAGAAGAATTATCAAGTTCTCCTGTAAATGACTGGGCTGTCTTCTTTCGATTTGTATTTTAGGTCCACAATTTTCCCATTCTTATTTCTCATGTCCTCCCGTCCCTCCTCTGTTCTCCTGTTCCTTTGTTCGTCTGTTGCCCTGTGTTTACGTTTCTCTGTTCCTCCTCTGTTTCTAGTCTTCCATGTTCCAAGCAGTCTTCCCTTTCACGTTTTCTGTTTCCCACTTCCCACTTTCCGTCGTCTCGTTTCCTAGTTATTTCTTTCCTCTTTTTCCTCAATTTTTTTCCGCGACACTATTCTTCCCTTCAATCTTCCAATTTTGATTCGACCTTACAAAAGCGATGGGAAACAAATGCCAACCAGCAAACGTTATTGACTGGTCACTCGTTCAAAATATTTTTACTATGGGGTGGTAGGTTAGGTGCACTGTTTTACCCGCAGATCTTTGCGAGAGTAGCTTGTTCTGTCATCTTTCACTTAGATTTGTTTGTTTGTCTAAATACAATTCTAGCGATTCCCAGCTAACTGTGATTTAGTTTGTGTGTACAATCGTGGTGAACATGGGCTGAGCTGTTTTACTCACTTACACGCCGTCAGGATGGCCTACATACGGCACGTACCTCAACATCGTCAAATACTGGAGGTAATTTAATTGAAAAAATTTGCGGTTCAAACTCAACCTCATCTACAATGTAAATCAAATTTAACGTTAAACCCATTATTTGACTCTTTATTCACCTTTTACCAAACGATTTAGCTTGTCCTAAGGTATTGCAACTCGAACTTTAGGTGTAAGTGTTCTAAGAGAAGGTGTTTTTATCCATGTTTGATTGAGGAAAATAATTTTCACGGCTTGTGTTTGTTCGTTACAAGTAGAGTCTCCAAGGGTATTATGTATAGTGCACGTAGTAGAATGTTCAGTCAACTATAAATTCTAGTTTTCTGGTGATTAGCAAAGTTAGATTGATACTAATCAGCAGATCTGACTTTATTGTCGAACCCAGTCTTTATGCCATCAACTATCTATCAACTGAACCTTAAAGATTAACTTCCATAAGCAACAAGAATATATTTTATCCGTATCAGTTTGACTACATCCTTCTTCAAATGACAAAAAGAATTTAAGTTTATCACCCAAAAACACTCTGTACAGCAGCAAGGTAAATGCTGATATAGACCAAATATATTCAGTATATGATGCAAATTTTATTTCAGGTTAATTACTCTTGTTATTATATCCCTGACTGTGCCTAGTGGCAACATGAAGGGAATCCTGCATTCTGATTGGCTACCTGAGTGGGCTTAAGATAGGCCTCTTGTTCTTTTTTACCATTTTTATAAACCCCATCTTCATCCTGGGCCAAAAAATGCAAAAACGAATAAAATCAATATCCAGCCATCGTGAGCTCACTCTTGATCAATGACATATATTTACTGAAGGAAAGAAAGCCTGACATTATTTATATTTACTAATAATTGTTTCACTTGAGGTGTAACATATGTCAATGTCACCATAGAAAAATTCTCTTTTCACAACAGGCAAAATGTGTTTATTATGGCCCTGGTGACAGTTTTTTTTGGTCTAGTTTCTATTTATTGGTTTCAATTTTCAGCTGCCATATTGGAGGAAGGTCTATTTAACTATATTAAGTCACTAGATATCAATACCATGGCTGTATTATTATAAGAGGTACCTTCTATCTCCTGAAATGAATGGATACTGACAACTATGACATCCTAGAATTTCCAGTTTCAAAAACAATATAGCATTTGTGTACAGAGTGAATTTACCACTGTACTGTGACAATACATATGAAGGCAACAACTTAACCAAGATTAATTTTTTACCTTTTTGGATTGAAGAAAAGAAGTTGATGTGAGAACTAGTATAATTTCCTTGAGCTGAGTTGATGTGCATTCAATCCTTGCATTTAATTCTTTTTTTTCATGATTGTTACATTTTGATTTCTCATGCTAAAATATCTTCAGTAACTATTAAAGAAAATAGTACATGTTGACATTTGGATACAAGACTGTTTTCATGTGTTATATCTCACTAATATTTTCTTTAACTCAAAGAAAAAGTTTTCATTAACTTGATCAGGTTATTTTCTTTGTATCAGAGATTTTTAGACCTAAATTAATAGAAAGAATAAGGATACAAATAGTTAAAAAAATAATTATTTTTAAGCTAGGTAGTGAAGTTTTTTCAAGGTCTGTATTTCTTTTTTCAGATAGTGATGAGACATGCCTTCACAGAAGGAAGACTTCCATTTAATTATAGACAGCAACTGGCATTCTCAGTTGTGGAATATTTTCAAGTGAGACTTGACTGAGTAAGAGTACTTATTGGGCTAAGGTTTAACCCTTTAACTCCCAGAAGTGATTAACATGAAACTTCTCCCAGTAATATCCATACATTATGCAGCAAACAGGTAATAAGAATATTTGAACTTATCAGGTGGAAGCTGCTATCTTGATTTAGCACCAAGTCATCATAACTAATTTTCAAGGAAATGTGTAGCAACTAAAGGAGAGGATTAACAATCAGATCTTGGGGTCTTATGGGTTAAAGTTGTGCGAAAAGAAAGGTTTTCTAACAATATCAGAGGTGAAACTATAGCAGTATGAACAACCATTTGTGCAGAAAATGTATGTTCATAAGGTGGCCTGAGATTATTAGTTGGTTAAAAAGGGCAGGCAGAATGCTGAGGCTGCCTTAGCACTTCATCAAAGTTTTCCTTGACAATATCCTGTACCAATTTCATTCATTCTGGAGGTACTGTGGGAGTAGAGTGGACCTTGAGTCTAGGGCACCTGACCACCAGACCACCAGACCACCAGACCACTGTTTCCCTCACAAATGGGTTTTTCTTAGTGCAAGTAAGCATCATGTTTTATTTTACAAATAAAGGATCTGTTACAAGGATTCATTAGAGGCAATATAAGTGAAAAGGATTCTCTGGTAGAAAAGCTTTAGGAAATGTTAGGCTGTCTTGTGTTGGTGCATTGCTGTTAACAAATGGAAATGCTGTATCAATGCCCATCTATAAGCTGAGCTTGGCTTTAAGCATTACATGTTTTGCTATCACTTATCTGCTGGATAGCGATATATCCGTTGGATAGCATTATCTGCCCTTTATACAACTGGGCCCTGGAATATCAGTACAGTTAAACACAACATGTATTCCACAATTCAGAGTTAGTTATTGTTTGTGATCGCTACTGTTTAAATTTCTTAGATTGTGATGTACTTCTTACAATAATTATGGCATTTAAATTTAAATAATTAACACAGAGATTTCTCAAGAGTATGGGATAAGGGAATCAATGTTTTGATCTATAATGAAGGTCAAAAGTTCTGGAAAGTTTGTATGCTTATCATTAGTAGTCCTGTATTAGTGTAAGAGCAATTACAAACAAATATAACAACTTGATCAGGTGGTCAAGTTTAATGCCTCACAAGAATTACCATCAGTAAAGAGCAACTTTCTAGTTTTGGCATCAGATATCATTTTGGCCTAAATTTTATTGAAATTTGTCAAAACATGCTTATTTGTTGTTACCTTATTAGAGTAAATCAGACAGGTAATCTACTCTCTACAATCAGGATCTTTAAAAAAGTCTTGAGTCCAGTCCTGTGATGGGATTTAAAGAGATGGATTAGTACCTATAATAACCACTACAATTATATACTCAATAAATCACTGCACTTAAAGAATCAGCAGATTTGGGAGCAAGAATATTTTAATTGAAAATTAAAATTTTGGTAGTGCTGCCTGCAGAGAAGTGTCATAGCTAGGAGTACTTTCCAGGTACCACTTTGTGTGAAGCAACCTTGTAACTTTTTCTGCCAAACCTTGAAACTTTCTCCTACAAAACAATATATTTATTTTCAGGTGGTTACAATAAAAGGGGGCATTCACAATGATTATTTTGGAATGGTAGAACAAGCCATTGCAAAACACATGCCCATTTTCACAGGCAGAGAAGACAGTGAATGGTGTTTGAGCGTGTTTCTGATTTATTGTGAATATTTCAGTTTTTTAGAAATAGGAGCATTACCTTGTTAAAATAGACATCATCCTCATTAAGTGCTGTCTCCAACTGAGCAGATCACTTACCTGCAGAATGATTGACCCTCTGGTTCAATAATTGACATACTGGCTGACTGAGTGAGGAATATATAGACTGACAGACAGACTGACTGAGTTATTTATGGGTGGACTGAGTGACTGGTTGGGCAACTGACTGACTGACTGATTGCCTGCCTGCCTGCCTGCTTGACTGATGGACTGATTATCCAACTGTCTTACTGAATGACTGACTGATTACTTGACTGTCTAACGGTCTGACTGAACACCTGATTGTCTAACCAACTGACTGACTGATTACCCGACCATCTAGCTGACTGACTGATGGACTGATTACTTGACTGTCTAACTAACTGACTGACTGACCACCTGACTGACTAATCAACTGACCGACCCACTTACTGACTGATGGACTGACTTGCATACTTTTTAAGCAAAACTCAATTAGTAGTTGGTGAGTGTGGTTAAGAGTGCCTCCCGTTTTGATATTTAACAATAAAAATATTTCCTTAATTGCTTTGCATTTTTTGACTTTTCATCTGGTTTAGAGTACTTCTATCATTCTCTTAACCAATAAGATGAAACCTAAAACCAATGATGACGTTATCTCTTGCCTTTTTCTGTGCTTCAGGAAATCTTCTTGTTGCAATTTAGTTCTAGACCCACCCCACACTCCTTAAGTTGTTTGCTTCTTCCTTGTTGGCCTTTTTGTTTACGTTGGCAACGCTTGATTGCAGTGAGTCCATATAATAACATAATAATCATCAAGTATACTAGGTCATATAAACTCTTATGGGATAGCTTCTACTATGTGACAACCAACGCACTAATACAGTTGCCACCATTGACATATGCATAAAAGATGGTTGATCTTCTTTTGTATTTAGCCAGGCGCCTCAATAAAAGCAGGTAGCTTGAAAGTAAGATTATATGAAAATGGTTTTCTAAGGCTTCCTTTTAAAGTCAAGAGTAATACCTCCAAGTGTCATCATTTATTGCTGGGGGAGGGAAAATCATTTTTTTTTCTTGTGTTACACTAAAATTTACTTAAGTCTCTTTAAGGCTCTGTGATATTCTTATTAAACTCCCTCCCCCATTGGCAGTCAATTGGCAGTCAATTTTCTATCCACCCTCCGTTCCCCCCCCCGAAAACCATGTGACTCCCCCCCACCCACCCACCCCACACTCCTTTCTCCCCTTTCCCCCTCGACGACAAATAGTGATTGGGCGCTTAGTTATCGTTGTTATTGTGCGGTGAGTGGAATTATGAATTCCGTGACCAACTGAATTTTTGTTTGTTTATTCTCCTGTTTTACTGAAGGCTTCGTGAACACAGCTGACTCAGAAAACCGCTGAAAAAGGGTGAAGAAAATGGCGCCTGATGTGTGGCAAAATTGCGTGGAAAAATTGGTGACAAAGCGAAGCTAATGTAATTAATTAAACTTGTGCCTAATTGTTTAGTTAGAATAAAATACTCGCTATTACAGAGGCAATGTTTTCAGCTCAATTTGCTTCCCTCCCTCCTTCACGTAACAAGATGTCCAAGATCACGTTATTCTGCCTAGGGTTTGAAGCAGAGTGTTCGTCAATAACAAACAAGAGATGTATTTCATTAAATTACCTCAAAGCATGCGAACGAATGCAGATAAATAAAGTGGAAATGATCAAATGTGTATTTTATTTATTTAAATTTTCAACTATTATGTAATCGTATGTACAAATAATTGACACAAATAATTTCGGCAAAATTTGTGCAAATTCTTTCCCCCTCCCCCCCGAAAAAAATATTAAGCAGTTACGCTTATATCATGCGCAAATGCTTATTAATATATTTACAAACATGTTTAGAAAAGGATCATCTGAGTTCAATATCTCGCGTTCAAACATAGTTGATTAAATTTCAAACGATAAAGTTTTAACACAAATTAACCCATTAGACAGCCTTTCTTTAGCTTCAATCAGATGAAGAGAGAATTGAACTTGGTTGCATTTGAAATCTGTAGAATATAAAGAGAACCAGTGTCGATGTACAATCTCAAGGTAGGGTATAGCAAAAAAGGTGGACCAAAAGACTTGTGCTACTTTAAAAATTAGAAAATTTTGACGGCTTTTCTCAAAGCCTGCAGAGTAGGCGTAGATTTGCTGAGCGCTAAGTATTTCATAAGCGAAAATTACGGCCGCCACCTTTGATTTTAATAGCAGCAGAAGGCTGGGGATAGAGAGAAGTTTGTATCAAGGGGGTGTGTGACGGTCAAAATTAAAGAGAGAGGTTGAGACCTTTCTCTACCGCCACCATCTCCAAATTAAACGTGGCCAGTTGAATAAACAATCGCGAGATTCTTAACGTTAACTCGCCCTATCAAGACGCCTGCACTGCCGGCTACTTTCCTCAGAAAATGCATCACTTACTTTTTTACTTTTTAATAGTATGATCCAAACCATTTGTTGAAAGTTCTGCTCAAGAATCCTTGTCCTGAAAATAATGCACAATTAAGACTTGATAATCGAATAATCGAATAATCGGCTGTTTACCAGGAGAGAGAATTAGATTAACTAAATTTAGGTTGAATTTAAGGTCACATTCACCCTCGCTGAATGAGGAACTCTAGCCCTTACAACATCCCTTACTGTCCTGCTAATAAGCGCCCTTTTTGAATAAATCAACCCCGTTTATATTGGCTGAGAGAAAACCTCTTGGTAGCTGTAGAAACCGCTGGTTTTTAACCGGGCACATACGGTGTGTATTTGGTTTGACTGAGCAACTTACCAGTTTGTTGAGTAGATTGGCTCTTAAAGTGATAAGTCTGAGGGTAAACGGAAGCGACTTGAGATCCACTTGAAACGATGCTCATAGACGGTAATGGGCGATGCTGAGAATAGGGACTCCCTAGACAATCAAAGACGGTTTAACAAACCTTGACTTACTACGGAGTTTTTAACTGATAACCTTCAATTCAATTGGATACCTTTCACTAAAGGAGCATCGTAAGTTAAGGGTCGAGTGGAAGTCACTGTTCGAAAACGAGCCCGTGCTTTACTACTGAACTGATTTCACGAGAATGATCGACTAGACGAAGCCCAGATCCGATAAAACGGTAAACTTGGAGCGTAGCTTTCCTTATAATATTCTTAAGGTAGCTACATTCTGCTAATTTATATCTGTGACCTTAGCAAAAAATTGACTTAATGTATAAATAAATCTCTGAACTTTTTAAGTCTCCAAGCCAAAACTGAATGTTGTCACGTTCAATTTTTCAGAATGAGCAAACCGTGTCCTTGATCGCGAAAGTCCTCCTCTCCGCGGGGGAAGCTAGCTTGTTAGTGAAAGTATGATGCATTTGTCATATAATGTTCAACTGATTATACCTTTGGCTCTCTTTGAAAACGGGTTGATCTCACTGGGTGTGCCGGTGTTCTTGAATGCAGCACCATTTGAGATAATTGCCGGACTGTTTCTCAGAGTTTCAACTTCAGCAAAGTTGGGTGTAGGGGTATATGGTGGTCTTGTAACACCTTTAGCTCTCTTGGAAAAGGGATTCACCTTGTTACCAGAGGAATCTGTGATATTGTTGGATGGAACACCTTTGAGATGGATTGGTGGAGTGTTGTTCTTATTTTTAGCTCCTCTTATGTCAGCGGCAGGATAATCAAGTGGTAGTCGCTCTTGAGCCTCAGTTTTCTTGGACAAAGGATTAATCTGCCCGCCTGAGTACTGAGCGGTAATATCAAATACTGTATTCTTGAACACAGCATCGTTTGAGATAATTGCGTGACTGTTTCTCACCGGCACAGTTTCAGCCAAAGCAAAATTGGGTGTAGGGGTTTGTGGTGGTCTTGTAACGCCTTTAGCTCTCTTGGAAAAGGGATTCACCTTGTTACCAGAAGAATAAGTGATATTACTGGATGGAACCCCACAGAGTTGAGCGGGTGGAGTGTTATTCTCAACTTCAGTTCCAACGATGTTAGCGGCTAGGCAATTGAGCGTTTGTCGATCCAGCGCATCGGCTTCATTGGAAAATGGTTTAATCCGTGTGCCAGAGGACTGAATGGTGATATTAGATACAAGATGCCTCGGTTGAATTGGAGGGGCATACTTGTCGACTTCAGCTGTCTCAAACTTATTCAGAGAACTTTGTGCTGGTCGGTCCAAACGTTTTGCCTCCCTGGAAGTGTTGACCCTCTGAGCAACGGAACCGGTGATCTTGCTGAATTCATCTCCTCTTTGGGATGGTGAAGCGTTTTTCTTTATTTCAGCTCTGACAAAACTGCCATCGGGTGGGAGTGATGGTTGACATTTCAACTTAGGATAATCTTTGGTAAAAAGATAAAAAAAAATGCAAGAGCAAGTTCTATTTGGGTCATTTCTTAGAATGGCAAAGTGAAATATGAACTTGGACCACCTCATGTTTTTCCTATGTATTCAGTGCAATAAGGGATTATAGTCTCTTGGTAGCAATAAAGTGATGGCCTATTCTTCCTAAAATCTCTTTTTATATTTTAATTATGAGATCACTGAGTTCCTCTTTGAATTTGATGAAGCGAGTGCGCGGCCAAGTTCCCGCAGTGATTCGGTACCTTGATAATTTGAAGTGCTTACTTGGTTTGGTTTCACGTCATACCACCCAACTTAAGCACAATAAATGATGGGCTGTCGAATTTGCGCAATTGTGTTATACAAGTTTCCTTCTTCATACCTTGGGCTGCTTCAGTGGAGGGCTTTGAATTCGATTTAACATTCTTCATAGCCTCAAGCTCTCTTGCTGTTACTGGAAAGTTTTGAATTTCGAGACATCCACCGTTGCTAGATAGAGTGTCAAACCATGATGGTTGATGGTCAAAGTAAGCTTTACCTAATTAAGAGAAAGTTTGAATAATTCTTCATAGGAGAATGAGTTATCAACGATTCTTAAGTTTTGGGGTGACGTGCCTCTTCTTATATTGTGGTTGGGAAATGATATTTTTGTGACTTTTTAATTATTCAAATGTGGTACATACTCTATTTTCAGGCCCGTAAATAGTGACTTCTAAGATCGGCCCAGATCCACCGTTAAACTGTACTTGAATGTAGGCTTGGCCGTGAAAGGTCTGGTACGAGAGTAGGTGACTTAGCCAATGCAATTCCTTTTAAGTGTCCTTTTTTTATCTTATCTGAATTGTGAAACGATCGTTTTTTACAGTGGTCGATAATGCAGACCCCTTGTCCTCTTCCCATCAATGTTTCCCTGCGCATGCTTGGAGACTAAATATGGTCATGGAAATGCTATTTCAAGTAACATACTCACCATTAAAAAATTGTAGCCCGCTTTGGGATTCCTCTAACTTTGTTGTATTCCTCATGACACTTAAATTTGCCCCACCCTTGAGCTCGTCGATAGTCTTCCTCGCCTCCCGTAGCTTTTCATCCATTGCCGCCATTTGCTCGGCAAAATCCAACTGACTTCTTTGCCAGCTTTGTTGTAGCTGGGACAGTTTTTCTTTGAGATCAGAATTCTCTTTATCTTTCCCAAAGAGAGCTTCTTTAAAAAAGGAGATCTCCTTCTTTTTAACTGTTTAAGTACAAGAAATAAAAGAGGGTATTACAAATAATTGTAGTAAATATAGATTAAAAGGAAGTTTTGAGTGATAAGGGAAATCGGGAGAACATAAAAAAAACGGAACTGTTTCGAACGGAATGAGTAGCAGGGGTTTTGGGGAATATTTATTGTCAACAGCCCACGGTTAAGCTTCGGCACCCCTTAGTTAAATGGGTTATAAATGGTTTCCCTGTCCGCGTGCACTTCTCTTATCCCACATGCGTCATTTCTTCAAACTAACCGTTAAGTTCTGTTTCAAGGTGGATGATCTTCCTCGTTAGTTGATCCTTTTCTCTCGCAGACTGGAAGAAAATTTGTCGAAAATAGTGTTTTTGAATTAAAGAAATTAGAAGTGAACAAGAAAATTGAGAACACTAAACATAATAAACGTACAGTGGAATGATACTGGAATGTCGAAGAGTGGCGTCATAATCTGAGAACTTTAGCTGCGCGCGCTTTTTGATCTCTTTATGAAGAAATGTTTTCAAAGTCAGTTACCTGATCACATTTAATGCAAAAAAAGGTTCGAATTTCTTGAACTGTTTTTCTTCAATGTTGAACAGGGTTAAAACTGAACTTATTTTGGAGGGAAAAAATTACAATTTAAATTAAACCAATTGCAACCTATTTTCATTGCCTATGTATTGAATGAGGTCTATTTTCACGGCGGCGTTTGCAAAAATCTCTCAGAAACTTTTTTCTACATGCTCCTTCCAATAACAATTTGGAATTTCTGAATTCTTCCCCAAAATAGACAGACTTTTATCCGAGTGTAATTTGAAGGGAACCGACTTTCATTCAAACTGAACCCCTGACGACCTTTTTCACAGCTTACATATTGAATGAGGTCTACTAACGCGTCCGCGAAAAAACTATCTGAAGTTTTTTCTTCATGCTCCTTCCAATAACAAATTCTAACTTAGTTGTCCTAAATGTATGACTCAAGCGAAAACGAAAAGAGGACTAAAGCTCAGGAAACGCCCACCTCATTAAACATGATCTGTGCTCCACGTGAGGCCTCCAAAGGCTCATAAAAACTCTCGGTGGAACGATTCGTGTCATTGGCTTCTTCATCAAATTTTCTCGCAGAACAGGACTCCTTCATGGACTCTATGTCCTCTGAGATGTTTTTGTTCATTTTGGAATTGATATCTTTCGAAGAACACAAAAATATATTCTCCTTCACTTTGCTTCAGTAAGAACCGAGCTCTTGATGCAAAAACAAAGTTTTGATTTGTTTATGACTAATTGCATAGCAACGTATTTGTGCCGTCACTTCATGACGTCAAGGCAGAGTTGAAGCGTTAAGCCTAGGTACTAGAATTTTGTCGAAGCGTCGAAAACCAGAGTTAGAAATTAAAACGCTTTTACGTAAGAAAACGTTTATTATCTGCTTTCGGTGAAGTTTAAGTGGGTTTACCTTAAATACAGTTCATGGTTTTAACAATCATACATCGGTTCTGATGTATTTACATTACTTCCCTTGGCCAAGATTGTCACTGATAACCTTTGTGTGGTGCGTGCATTTATTGACCGTGATGAACTCTATTTTGAAGTATCTTTGCCAAAATTTTTAGATGAGAAGGAGAATCGTCAATTTCTCTCGTAAATGACCGGACTATCTTCTTCTGACTTGTAGTTTTAGCACCACACTTCCCTCATTCCCATTTCTCATATTCTCCCGTCTCTTCTCTGTTTTCCTGCTTGTCTGTTCCTCTGTTTCTTTGCTCGTCTGTTCTCTCTTTTTTACGTTTCTCTGTTCGTTTGTTCTCCTGTCCTCCTCCGTTTCTCTTCTTCCATTTTCCGAGCAGTCTTCCCTTTCATGTTTTCTGTTTCCCACCTCCCGCTTTCCGTTGTCCATTTCTTTCCTCTTTTTCCTTATTTTTTTCCGCGACACTATTCTTCCCTTCAATCCTATTCCTCCGTGTTTCTAACTTCGATTCGCCCTCGCAAAAACGATGGGAAACAAATGCCAACCAGCAAACGTAACTGAATGATAACTAGTACAAAATATTTTCCTCTAGCTCCCGAATGACGAAGTCACATTAACTTTATGTGCCTCGAACTTTTCCAATACTATGGGGTGGTAGGTTAGGTGCAGTGTTTTACCCGCGCATCTTTGCGAGAGTAGCTTGTTCTGCGAATGTTTGTTTGTCTATTTGCAAATCTAGCGAGACCCAGCCAGGATTTAGTTTGGTTGTATAGTCGTGGTGAACATGGGCTGAGCTGTTTTACTCACTTAAACGTAGTTAGGATGGCGTACATACGGTGCGTAACTCAGCATCGTCAAATACTAAAGGTAATTTGATTAAAAAAAAATTGGCAGTTCAAACTCAACCTCATCCACAATGTTATTGATCAAACTAAACGTTAAACCAGTTATGTAACTTTATATTCTCCTTCTACGATACGATTTAGCTTGTCCTAAGATGTCGCAAGTTAATTTTTAGGTATGAGTGTTTTGAAAGAAGGCGTCTTTATCCACGTTTGATTGATGAAAATAATTTTCACGGTTTGCGTTTGTTTCTCTAAGCGTATTATGTTTGGCCGCGCATGTATCGTAATGTTTAGTTTAGTGTGAATTCTAGTTTTGTGGTGATTGATAAAGGTAGATTGATGCTAATCATACAAACATCATGAAACGTTAACGAATTAAAGCTAATATCAACTGTAAGAGGTAATATCACACACAAGTCATCTTCAAGTATACAAACGTGCACGTCATCTTTACGACTCTGACATTATTATTGAATTTAGTTTTCATATCATCAATTGAAAAACCATCTATTGACTGGACTTTGAGGATTGACTTCTACAAGCGAATTGCGGTCGTTCCGCTCGAGAATGGAAGTCGATCAGCCCGACGAACAAATAGTGTATCAAATTACAAAGATTAGGCTGTTATTCCATTTTTAAAATTTTTTTAATAATGTTTGTAGATATTTGTTGACCGTGTTATCAAAACAACAGCCCATTCAACCGCTGGATTATTTAACTTCTTTGGAACTTCTGCGATCAAGAGTGAAATCATTTGTTATGTAATAGACACTGAAACTGCCATAAACCTGCAAGACTCCTGGCCTTGAATAATAACACCACACACCAAATAAAAAGAAAAAGATTTATTGGAGCCGAACGTGCTTGATACTAAGAGTGTGGGTTGAAACTAAAACGAAAAAAAAAGCAAAAAGGTTACAAGTTGCGACTAAGGTAAATAGAGTAAAGAAATAACAAAACTGCAAAACGAGGACTGTGAAGTACACTTACATTGTTTTGGCCAGAGAAAACTTCTGTAAAGAGGACTGCGAATAACGCGAAGAGGCTAGACACAAACTAAACAGAACTGCGCTAAGCGCGGACCAAACTGAACTCACAAACTGTACTGACAAACTACGATATTCAAATACGCTATAACATGCGGAAAATAAAACTATAGAAAGGCGCTAATGAAGATAAAACAGCACGAAAACGCTAACGAGGGCACGAAAACTGACAGAAAGAGATAAACACCTAAATTAACGCCAAAAAAGAAGACTAAACAAATGAACGAAAGGAAGTATAAACTAATTTGCGTACGCAAAGGAAAAACAAATTAGGCAAGAACGAATAATCAAAAAAAATGTTACACTTGGATCTAACAGACACATCAAGGTCAAATATTTCAGCCAAAAGTCAGTTGTGACATCAGTTGAATAAAATGTCTGGTTTTGTTAGATATTTCGCTGAAAATGCTACTACCATGGAAATGAAATGATTCTACGGGCTTAAGAATGGGATACCAAATTTGTTAAAGTTATGCTTTTTATGGCAGTCATGCAAACAGTGAACGGAATGTAGCTGAGACGAATTTTACTACCGAGTCAGTATACAACTCAGAAAAAAATTTTGAACCATTCATGTATTTCGTTACAAAACTCATAAAACACTAGTTTTATTTAAGATACCATTTTAAAGAACTCTACACAACTCATAGATGAGATGACATATACATTGGGCGTAATGACTTCGAAGTTCGAGTGGAAAGGTCTTGGGCTGTTTGACTCTTAGGCAGAATGACCAGATACCCCACAAGCAACAAAAATATATTTCATCCGTACCAGTTTTATTACATCCTTCTTCAAGTGGCAAACAGAATTTAAAGTCTGTAACCCTAAAACATTCTGTACAGCAGCAAGGTAAATGTTGATATGGGCCAAATATGTTCGGTACATACTGCAAATTTTATTTCAGGATAATTAATTGTTATCATATCTCTGCCTGTTCCCAAGGGCAACATGAAGCGAATCCTCCATCCTGATATGCTACCCAAGTAGGCTACATGGGCCTTTTGTTCTTTTGTTCTGTTTTTATATACCTCAACTTTGTCCTGTGCCGAAAAATTGCATAAAAGAATGTGATCAATATCCAGTCATCCTGACCTCACACTTGGTCAATAATGTGTATTTGTTGAAGGAAAGAAAGCCTGATGTTGTTTATATCTACTAACAATTGTGTCACTTGAGGTGTACCATATGTCACTTTCACCATAGAAACATCCCCTTTTCTCAATGGGCCAAATGTGTTTATGGGTATCCATATCATGGCTGTATTATTATCAGAGGTACCTTCTCCCGAGATGAATGGATAGTGACAATTCATGAAATCCCAGAATTCCAGTTTCAGATAACATTTGTGTACAGAGTGAATTTACCGCTATACTGTAACATTTTATATGAAGGTAACAACTTGACTAAGATTGAATTTTTACCTTTTTGGATTGAGGAAAAGAAATTGATTCAAGAATGAGTATAATTTCCTTGAGCTGATTCAATGTGCATTCAATCCCTACATCTAATTTTTTTAAAATATTATTAAATTTTGATTTCTCATGTTAAAATATTCCCAGGAAACATTGAAGAAAACAGCACCTGTTGACATTTGGATACAAGACTGTTTTCATGTGTTATATCTCACTAATATTTTCCTTGTTCATTTGTTAGAGACAAGTATCAACACTTAAAGACATAATTTCCATTAACTTGATCAGATTATTTTCTCTGTATAGAGATTTTTGGACCTTAATTAATAGAAGGAATAAGGATACAAATAATAAAAAATGATTATTTTTAAGCTAGTTAGGGAAATGTTTTCAAGGTCTCTATTTCTTTTTTTCAGGTAGTTATAAGATATGCCTGCAGAGAAGGAAGACTTCCATTTAATGAAGGACAGCAACTAGCACTCTCAGTTATGGAATATTTTGAGGTGAGACTTGACTCAGTAACAGAACTTCTTGGGTTAAGGTTTAACCCTTTAACTCCCAGAAGTGATTAACACGAAACTTCTTCTTATAATATCCATACATTATTCAGCAAACTGGTAATGAGAATATTTGAACTTGTCAAGTAGAAGCTGTTATCTTGATCTAGCACCAAGTCCTCATAACTAATTTACAAGGAAATGTGTAGCAACTACAAGGGAGCATTAACAATTATGTCTTAAGAGTTAAAGGGTTAAAGTTGTGTGAAAAGAAAGTTAACCTAACAATATCAGTGGTGAAACTGTAGCTGAATGGACAACCATTTTTGCAGAAAATGTATGTTTGCAAGGTGGCCTGAGATTATAGTTTGATTAAAAAGGGCTAAGTTAGCTTATATGTCAGAATGCTCAGGCTGCCTTTGCACTTTGACAGAGTTTTCCTTCACATTTTTCTGTACCAATTCTATTCATTTTGGGGGCGCTTTGAGAGTAGAGAGGACCTTGAGTCCAGGGCACCTGAGTGCCAGACCACTGTTTCTCCCACAATGCTTTTTTTAGTGCAAGTAAGCATCATGTTTTATTTTACATATTAAGGATCTGTTAAAAGGATGCATTAGAGGCAATATTAGTAAATGGGTTCTCTGGTAGAAAGGCTTTAGGAAATGTTAAGTTGTCTTGTGTTGGTGCATTGTTGTCAGTGGATAACGCTATATGTTTTTCTATCACTTATCTGCTGGATAGTGATTTATCCATTGGATAGCATTCTCTGCTCTTTATACAACTGGGCCCCATAATATAAGTACAATTAAACACAACATGAATTCCACAAGTCAGAGTCAGTTATTGTTCGTGATCGCAATGAGGTTGCAATGTACTTCTTACAATAATTATGGCTTTTAAATTTAAATAGCACAGAGATTTCTCAAGAGTATGGGATAAGGGAATCAATGTTTTGATCTATGGTGAAGGTCAAAAATTCTGGAAAGTTTGTATGTCTTTATCAATAGTAGTCCTGTACTAGTGTAAGGGCAATTATAAACAAATATAACAACATGATCAGGTGGTCAAGTTTTATGCCACATAAGAATTATAATCAGTAAAGAGCAACTTTCTAGTTTTGGCATATATTACAGCATGTCGCTTTCATGCACTTAACCTTTTAACTTGCATGAGTGATTAAGACAGAATTTCTCCTTACAATATCATCACAGTATGGAATAGACAAGTAATGAGTATAATGACATAAATCAATTAGGGATTAGTTGATCCAATACCAAATTCTCCAAACTAACATTACAAGAATTATATGGCACACAGTAAGGAGTAGTGCTCAATAAATCTCTGCACTTAAAGAATCAGCAGATTTGGGGGCAAGAATATTTTAATCAAAAATTAAAATTTTGTAAGTGCTGCCTGCAAAGAAGTGCCACTGTTGAGAGTACTCTTCCAGGGTACCACTTTGTGTGAAGCAGCGTTGAAACTTATTTTCCTACCAAACAACGTTTTTATTGTCAGGTGGTTGAAATAAAAGGGTGCATTCACATGATTATTTTGGAATGGTAGAACAAGCCATTGCAAAGCACAAGGTTATTTTCACAGTCAGAGAAGACAATGAATGGTGATTTGAGCATGTTTCTGATTTATTGTGAACATTTCTTTGTTATCAGTTTTTGGAAGTAGGAGCATTACTTTGTTAAATTAGATACCACCCTCAATATGTGCTGTCCCCAACTGACCAGATCAATTACCTGCAGAATGATCAACTGTCTAGTTCAATAATTGACATAGCAGCTGACTGACTGACAAATAGGTAGACTCATAGAAAGACTGGCTGAGTAACTAACTGGTAGACTGACTGACTGACTGGCCAGGTGACTGACTGACTGACTGAATGCTGACTGACTGACTGATTGACTGACAGACAGCCTCCCTGCCTCCCTGCCTGCCTGACTGACTGACTGACTGACAAACTAACTGACTGACTGTCTGCCTGACTAACTGACTGTCTAACCAACTGACTGACTGACTTATTACCTGACTATCTGACTGACTGATAGCCTGCCTACCTGCCTGCCTGACTGACTGACTGACTAACTGACTGCCTGCTCACCTGACTGACTGATCACCTGACTGACTGATCACCTGACTGTCTAACCGACTGACTGACTGACTTAAATGAAAAATGGTAAAAGTTAACTGCTAAGGGTCATTTGACATCCATTGATTGTTTGAATGTTCGAAAGGACAAATTTGGATAATGCTTAGCTCATAGCTTGTGGTTTTTGAAAAAGGCAAAATTAGTAATATCCACTGACTGACTACCTGCTCACCTGACCGACTGATCACCTGACTGTCTAACCGACTGACTGACTGACTTAAATGAAAAATGGTAAAAGTTAACTGCTAAGGGTCATTTGACATCCATTGATTGTTTGAATGCTCGAAAGGACAGATTTGGATAATACTTAGCTCATAGCTTGTGGTTTTTGAAAAAGCCAAAATGAGTTATATCCATGCATGTAACGCAATGATACAAAGCAAGACTCAAACTGAAAGGATAAAAAAAAAAACAGGAAAGGGAATGCAAGCAGTAGGTGTGCAAACATTTTTTATGTGTTTCAGATTTAAGAAAGATGACTATTTTTAAGTATAACTGGAGAAGCTCAATTTCCAAGTGCAGTGAATTCAAGCCATGAGAATTACAATTCTTCCTCGGCTTGTTATTTTAAAATGTGTTGAACTTATTGAGAGGCACAGCTGATGAGAAACTATTTTGTGCTTATGTCTTTCAGGTAAAGAGGGAATTGCCTGAAGAGACTAATTGTACCTGATTTCAATTGATATAAGGGTGGATTGAAAGTCGCAAACTGATGTTCTTGTCATACAGAAACAGGTGAGTAATGCTTGAAAAAGTATCCTAAGATTACTTTTAGCGTGTATGATAAGTTTGACACTCAGCTTGTGTCACTGCAGTCGCGTTATATAGTTACTCGAAGAGAATAATAAATAATTATGCTTTGAAATTGAATTGTTTTGATAGACATCACCCAAGCTGAATAGCTAATTGAACAAAATTTACTTTCTTTTTGTCAAAAGCTCGCAAGCAAATTTTAAAATTTCACTTTCTGCGAAATACATATAAACTTTTATAAAGTAGAAATTTCCTTCACGCTTTTATACGAAAATGAAAGCTTAAGAGGCTCTGATTTGGTTGTTTTTTTGTCATTCCTTCAATAGATGAGTGCATTGCGTCTTGTTGTTTAATCCATATTTTTAAAAGTTTGTTGTTTCATTCCTGAAATTGTTGCTATAATGATGTCCAATTCTCATAAACAAGGCATTGTAGTTTGATACTACCCAAAAAATTTGAGGTTTGACAGAGTAAGAACCTATCTACAAATTACTCAAAATCAAACTTTGACGCTAATTTCTAATCTTTGGATGTGGCTTTGTCTTTTATTATTGGTTCAATGTCCACGGCGGGAACCTATGTGAAGGGGACGCCATTTTGTTTCTCTTGTCAGCCCAAGGACGAATAGTACTTTACAAATCACCTCCGAATCTAGAAAAACAGCGCGCGCTAAATAGTAGGTTTTTTCGTGTAATATTTATACCAGTCACTGCTGCCTTTAATTTTTTTTTTGATGTGATTAATTAGCAAGAGAAATATTAATTCTCATGCTAAATTTGTAATAGTCAATGTTCCTTAACTACAATTCCGTTCATCTCGACGCTGGTGAAAAAAACATTTTGTGAAATTTTTCTTTTTCCCATTTGTTTTCTCTTCGTTCGAATCAAAACAGAACCAGTGATATTTTAAGAGGTATTTATTTTGGTGCTGTTGATTTAAGTTGATTTGCTCAGAAAAACAGTGACAGAATTGCTATTCACGGTGCAATCGCATCTCCAAAGAATGAGAGAATAGTTTTGGCGAATTTAAAGGAGTTTGGAAACGCGATTAATCGTATTCATATCACGCGTTAATTGATAATATGTTGTTTTATTTTTGCTTAAGTGTTATTGGTGGTTTGTTCTTTTCCACAGTTTTTTAATAGTTTCAATGTTGTTGTATGGTAATGTGATACTTTGAAGTCTTCCATTTGCGTTAGCTTTTTTACTCTGGTATTTTATCTTTCCGTTCCCTTTTTTCTAGATGAATGTTTTGAGTTTAAAGGTTTTGACATTCTTCCACTCTCCGATTTATTTCAGATTTTGTAATGAAGCATAGCAGAAGAAAATACGCTCAAGAATGCTTAACGTCTAACAGAAGGAAGGAAGGAAGGCCAAGTATGTTTTTGTTTACTGTGATTGGGATTTGAGTGAAATTCTATGTAATAGACGTAGAAGTGTTATGTTTACGTTCCTGTTTCCGAGAGAAATATTTGCAGTTACAATTTACTTGAACCGATGGAAGGCGGGTTATCATCTAAATTTGCCATATACAGATTTCAGTTTTCCTAGTTTGCCTGATTGCGATGAAAATGTAGTTATTGTTAGGACATGTCGTTATTATGAAGGACCTTACGCAGTCGTGACAACAACGCCGAGGAAACTCTCATAACTATGTGGCTTTACATTTGTCTTTAAATTTTGGCGAGTGGCTCGCAGTCTCTTCTTCAGCGTTGATATGGTGTCATCGAATTCCAAGGAGATGCGTAAATGCGTCTTTCAGATAGTCAAGGTTATAAGGACGTTTAAGGAAGAAGAGAATGGTGATCATAATAGATATGTTATCAAGACAGAAATCGTTGTTATTTGGTAGAAGTTTCCTGTTTCGGTAACTTGCACCGGAAAGTATTTTCATTTTCGTTGAGTAGTAAATTGTTATACAATAGATCACAAATGTTAAATGCTCCAGTATCATCGCTTACTTTTCCTCTTCCAGCTTCTTAAAAGATTCACTGTGTTTTTAATTTATCATATACAGTGCACTTGTACTTGGCATATATTTTATTGACTTATTGCCAGTTACATATGACGGGAAAAAGTTATTGATTACATTTCTGTTTTAAAATTTCTTTCACATCGACAGAAGAAGGAAGACGAAAATGAAAGGTCCAAGAAGGTAGCAACGTGAAAAAGGAGTAATTTGCTATCATTCCAAACTATCGCGTGCACCACTATGTAGATTGAATGGGTTTTGATTTGAAAACTTTGATCCACATTGTGTGTTAAATAAAGAAAAAAGAAAAGGTCTGCCTTTCCTAAGGCTCTGTCTATAAAAGTTATTTGTCCACTTTGAAGTGCAAGAGATTCACGAGAAATGACCATCTCAGGCAAGAAACCAAAGAAAAAGGTCAACCATGGAGTGAACGAAAAATCGGGGGTCGATCCGCCACCGTCCCCCACCACACCCACCTCTTATGGACAGTTGATTTGTAATTTAAGACGAGTTCATCCTTATGGTAAAACTAAATCTTTATTAAGAACACATGCGTATTGTAAGACACATGCTTATTACGATATGTCGTACCATAATGTTGAACTTGTCTCAAATTACAAAACAACTGTATATAAGAGGCGGGTGTGGTGGGGGACGGTGGCGGATCGACCCCCAATTTCTCGGTCATTCCATGGTTGACATTTCTCTTTGGTCTCTTGCCTGATATGGTCATTTCTCATGACATCTAAAGTAAGATAGAGAGAGCTTCAAATGAGCCATACAAAAGTCTCCCGCCAAAGACAAAATTAATTTTTCCCCAATACAACAAGGACACCTGTCCGTACTTTACGTTATCTAAGTGAACCACAAGGTAGAAGTAGACTCCAAATTCAAACTTCTTGGTTGTTTTGAGCAGAGATACCTACGAAATAAAGAGAAATAAATGAATTACCCACTTTCTTAAATATTGTAGACGGCTTCATATCGTGAAGAATTATAATTTCTGTTCAAATTTACCACAACAGTTATACTCACCAGTAATATTATGTATCCTAGTCTCCTTGACCTCTTCAGTCGCAAACTCCGCTGTATTGGAAAGAAATGAAAAATGCAAGATGTGTTAAAAAAATTTCGTCCTAGCTGGCCCTAATTAAAAATAATTTGCTTTAAATGACATCTAAAATATAACAACAAATAAAAATTACCATTCAATTACACACAGAAACTAGGAGAGGTGAAATACATTTTGAATCCGCTTGTTTTTCCATAAAATAACTCATCATTAGAGTTAAATTTGCAGACTGACTTCACAAATAAATAATCCAAGAAGTATGTGTTCTGTATACCTTGTTGCTAGTTATCTGCAAACAAAAGGTGAAATTGGCATGACCTTAATTAAAGGGGTGTCGCAACTATGAAAAGAGATAAAAACAGTTTTCAGGTGTACGTTTTGACAAACTGAAAGTATCGCGAAGACCATTATTAACCCTTTTTTCGCTTTCACAAAGCTGTTTTCCCTTGACGACATCGGAATTCTAAATTTGAATCATTAATCCTTTAAGTCAGCGGCACTAAGGTGATTTTTCAAATTACGCCATAACATTGGTCTGTTTTCGATATGGAGTAGTGGTTCAATATGCTAGTTTTTTCTGTCAAAAATGCTGGACTGTATTTATGATGAATATCATTCAAATATGAATTATTTCATATAAAAACTTCATGTATTTATGATGCAACTCTGACATCCCCCCCCCCCCCCGGGCCACCCAAAGGCATTTGACTGTTGTGTGTACCCGGGGGAGGATGGGATATTTGAACCTTACTTGGGTGGACAGGGGCATTTGAACTGGTCTTTCAAGCCTAATAAACGTTTTTTATTGGAGGAGTTTGAAGGTAAAGAGTTTGCATTCATGAGCGAAAGACCATTTTCACCTCGTACAATGATGCTTACAAGAAATAAAAACCCGCCAACAAAAGAACTAATACTTGACTTTGCTAAATTTTTATAATATTCGTTGATCACACAAAAAATCGTTCAAAATTAAGTGGGGCATTTGAACGCAACTTTGTCCGGGGGGAGGGGAGGGGAGGAGAATTTAAACGAGTCAATCTGCAAAAGTTTACGTGTCTAGGGGGTTGCCCGAAGGGGGGTGTTGAAACATTGAATTGATCGACGCATAAATAGGCAATTTGCGTGGTTTTTCAAATAATGAACAAAATTCCCCTGTGACTTACGAGAAGGCTTTATCAGGTAGATGTGTAAACAGAAAGTCATTAAGTTGGGATTCCAAAAATTAAATTTGCCCTAGAGTGACTGAGATGGGGTATAGGCAAAGAATTGACCATAATAGGGTAGGGGGTTCTTAGAGGCCAGCAGGACATACTGAGCACAAATTGACTGAACTAATCCCCTCTAAATGGTCTATAATATGCCGAGAACATTTTAAACAATTTACATTAATTCTCTGTTCTCCCCCCCCCCCAAAAAAAAATTGTAATAAAACACATGCATCAGTCATCAGTGGTAAATGAATAAACTTTTTGATTGCTTTACCTGAACCAAAGCCCAAAACGGATCCTATGACAATTTGAATTAAATCAACATACAGTGTAACTGTTTGTGACAGAGCAAAAATACCATTGATTTTGGGTTTACAGCTTATTGGTGGAGGTGGTTCAAGGGTTTTCAACCACTCACAAAGCATGGTGTAATAAAGTAACTTACACCTGCAAAACCTTACATTACTTTGGAAACCTGGCACTTAAAATTGCTGTAAAGAATAACAAAAAATAACTTACTGTTCATTTTAATCAGATATGTCCTCCATGTACTTCAGTGTCCACTGCACCCCAACATGATAATTGAACCCAGAAATAAAAACAAGGAAATAACATCTCAAAATTCAATCATTATGGTTACTTTCAAATTGGCTTAACCTTTGTTCTATGCAAAAAAAAATCATATTGCTTACACAAATTATTTTTTATTCTGGCAAAGTGACTAGGGAGTTGTAATGTTTCTCACTGAGACAAGGTACCTACTTAGTGTCCATGGGCTGGAGTACTGTTCTCCCATTTGTTAAACTCTGTACTAAGGTAGTTCAAGATCTGTTCAGTGCAGCAAGACAGTCAAGTTTTCAAAACATTTTCCATACACTTCTCTTTGTTTTTTTGGTGGACTAAGTCTTAGCATCCCAGATCAAGACTGAGGAAGAGACTTAATGGGTGAAGCTGACTCCATTACAGGTCAGCTGTCAGTCACCCATCTCTTGTACACAGTTCAAGATCTGTTCAGTGCAGTAAAACAGTCCAGTTTTCAAAACAGTTTTCACACTCTCCTCTTTCTTTTTTGGTGGACCAAGTCTTAGCATCACAAATCAAGACTGAGGAAGAGACATTATGGATGAAGCAGACTCCATTGCAGGTCACCAATAGTCACTCATCTCTTGTAAACAGTTCAAGACCTGTTTAGTACAGCAGAACAGTCCAGATTCCAAAACAGTTTTCACACACTTCTCTTTGTTTTTTTGGTGGACTAAGTGTTAGCATCCCAAATCAATACTGAGGAAGAGACTTTATGGGTGAAGCAGACTCATTACAGGTAAGCTGTCAGTCACCCATCTCTTTTACACAGTTCAAGACCTGTTCAGCACAGCAAGACAGTCCAGATTCCAAAACAGTTTTCACACACTTCTCTTCGTCTTTTTTTGGTGGACTAAGTCTTAGCACCCCAAATAAATACTGAGGAAGAGACTTTATGGGTGAAGCAGACTCCATTACAGGTCAGCTGTTAGTAACCCATCTCTTTTACACTGTTCAAGATCTGTTCAGCGCAATAAGACAGTCCAGTTTCCAAAACAGTTTTCACACACTTCTCTTTGTTTTTTGGTGGACCAAGCCTTAGCATCCCTGATCAAGACTGAGGAAGTGACTTAATGGATGAAGGCGACTCTATTGCGATCTGCTATCAGTCATCTCTTATCCACACTTCAAGATCTGTTCAGCTCAGTAAGCTGGTCCACTAGTATTTTAAACAAATGAAGTGATCATAGAGTGCCTAGGTAGTAAAAACTCATGCGATGATAATGGAAATGTAACAGTGAGCCTTTGTAAAAGCAAATGTGACTTCTCCGAAATTCCTTATGTTGACTCGTGATTAGTGTGGGTCAATAATAATAAGTGGGTCGGTCAGCGTTTTGTCATTGCCGAAATGAAACATTGTAAGCTCTACATATTTAGAGCATGTAACCTTCGTAGGCCAATCGACTCTGCCCTTAAAAAAAGAGAAAAAATCCACACTGAGAGAAAAATTTGCAGAAACCAGTTTTCGCTTACCGCAACTAGACGTTTGAACGAGAATCAAATCTCCATCATTTCAGGATGTTGTCTCGTCAAGTGGTTGTTTAATGCACCAAAGCAACTGAAAGAGTTTTTCCTACATTGAAACGTCGCCAGTGGCAAGCAAAAATGCCATTTGTGCAAAGTAAACGCGTTAACCACTCTTCCAAATCAAACCATGCTCGAGGTTGCGATCGCCATCTTGAATAGCAGGATATGTGGTTCCCAGTACCTTCTTAATCTAGGCACGGTTTGTGTTACTTGATATATTCAAAAAGAAAAATCTCTCCCTTGCGACAAGATTTACCAAGACAACGGTTACTTGATTCGTAGTCATTTTTGTTTGTTTTTTCGGCTGACATTGAAGTGAAATCTGTAGCAAAAGCACACAACCTAGTAACAGGCTTCTGATGACAGCTAATGGAAGAACACACTTGCCAAACAAGCGACTAAATACAGGAATGGCTCCGACCTATGATTGGATGATAAAAATAGTAAAAGTTAATAAGTTATATCTTAACTCCTTGCTCGTGAGTATTGTTTGACCGTGTGTCTCGAAGCGGAACGATGAAATATATCAATGCGAGTGAAAATACCGATGTGTCAAACAAGAAATAGCTACATATTACGAAGGGAACGCAGAGCCTCTCTTGTTCAACGAGGTCGTTCAGCGATATTCCGACGATGACTAAGTAATCCGCTGATATGCTTCGCTGACTGAACCAGTTTAGTCAGTTTAGGCGGACTATTAGAGACTGGAGCCATTCCTGTATTTTACCGCTGACAGGAATGGCTCCAACTCATGCGTTTATTTATTTATTTATTTTTTTCGTTTTTTTTCGGGAAGGCAGAGCCTCTCTTGTTCAGCAAGGTCGTTCAGCGATATTCCGACGATGACTAAGTAATCTGCTGATTAGCTTCGCTGACTGAACCCATTTAGTCAGTTTGATTAGGGACTGAAGCCATTCCTGTATTTCATCGCTGACAGGAATGGCTCCAACTCATGCGTTTATTTATTTATTTTTTTTCGTTTTTTTTCGGGAAGGCAGAGCCTTTCTTGTTCAGCAAGGTCGTTCAGCGATATTCCGACGATGACTAAGTAATCTGCTGATTAGCTTCGCTGACTGAACCCATTTAGTCAGTTTGATTAGGGACTGGAGCCATTCCTGTATTTCATCGCTGACAGGGATGGCTCCAACTCATGCGTTTATTTTTTTTTTTTCGTTTTTTTTCGGCAAGGCAGAGCCTTTCTTGTTCAGCAAGGTCGTTCAGCGATATTCCGACGATGACTAAGTAATCTGCTGATTAGCTTCGCTGACTGAACCCATTTAGTCAGTTTGATTAGGGACTGGAGCCATTCCTGTATTTCGTAGCTGACAGGAATGGCTCCAACTCATGCTTTTATTAATTTTTTTTCGTTTTTTTTCGGCAAGGCAGAGCCTGTCTTATTCAGCAAGGTCGTTCAGCGATATTCTGACGATGACTTAGTAATCTGCTGATTAGCTTCGCTGACTGAACCCATTTAGTCAGTTTGATTAGAGACTGGAGCCATTCCTGTATTTCATAGCTGACAGGAATGGCTCCAACTCATACGTTTATTAATTTTTTTCGTTTTGGCTAAATAATCTTTACACTGATATAAAAACTTAAACAGCGTTTTATTGGGTACTTCTTATGTTAAACTCAACAATGCTTGTAAATTAAGGCCTCTCTTATTAATACAGGGCCATGTAGTTTCTATATTTTAAAATAATGCAGCAACTGCTTGTCACGTTTGACAAAACGCAATCTTGCGTGACGCTTCGACCGATATTCTTAATTTGCAGTAAGCTCTCTTGGAGAAATGTGCCTTGGCCGCAATCGAGGGATTTTTTTTCTTGGAACAATGATTTTCTGGGTTAACTCTTCACATGAAGGACAAATCCATTCATCAGGCTCCTCATCTATTTTAGCACAACACCTGAAGGAAGAAAGTCGTGGATTACTTTAATTTTGCTTAGTAATTTTTAACAACTTCACGAGACCTGAAAAAAGGAAGAACAAAATAAACAAAACAAGATGCCTTACCAGTCAAACCAGTGACAGCAACTCTCGCATTGTATCATGTCGAGGTACCTTGATTGTTTGCATTGATGGCACATCCAGTCTTCGGACAGTTTTTCGGCTATAACAAGAAAGAGTAAAATTATTTTTGGAAACGTGTTCAAAACTAAACAAGGCTGTTCATCACATGACCCTGTTTTGGAAGTTATATATCTCGTTTACTATTGTATCACACAACTGTTTCGGACAAGGTATTTATACGACTTAAATTTAAGAAAGAATGAGTACAATCTAAACCGCGTTTTCTGTAAAGAACACAAGCCATCCTAACCTAATTTGCCAACTGCTTTCCAGGCATCATCTGTAAAAAACCTCTTCAAGTCTACTAGGTTAGCTTCTACTGCCTCTTCGGGTATCAAAGATGCCCCGTCTATATTCAATACATCAGAAACAGACAGTTTCATGGCAGATTTGACCAGGTCTTCAATGGAGTGATGTTTTTCCTTAGTAAACCAGTGAAGCATTTCTTGCAATCCTTCAAGAGAAATTAACAGGTGGCGAGATGAGACTGGTGTTATATGCAAAGGAAAAAAATTTTTCAAACAATGAAGCATAACATACCTTGTGCGCTATGGTTTTCCGATGTGAAGTCTACAGGTACTTTGTTGTTGTTCTGCTCTGATTTCTCATTATTCCTCCAGTTCTCAATCATCTCCATCTTCTCTTCCTTGGTTGGTTTCGCTAACCTGATATTTCTCTTCTGTGTCTTTCGTTTGGTGGAATAGAAACGTTTCTGGACCTCAATTTTTTTGTTGGCAGGTGCACTCCCTTTAGGTATAGCAGCTGAAATTGCACTTGTCGTATATTTGTGCTGCTTGATCAAAGTGAACAAACTATAGGAGGAGTTGACACTTTTCTCCAACTGTTGCAACGCATCTTCATCTTCACAGACTTCAACGTCATTGATCATTCTGAGCAATTTCGCCTTAAGAGATCGTTTCGTCCTCTCTATGGTACTTTCCCCATTCTCGCCCACAGCTCCTTTATTGAGACAGTCTCGTAGAAAGTTCATCTCGTTGGTGCTGTCGTAGTATGCAGTATCACTAGATGCCTCCTGGTAGTCAGGATCCATGGAACTATTTTCTGGGCGTGTGAACTGACTAAGGTTGTCTTTGGGAACTGAGCTACCATTCAAATATCTGTTCACGAGATGTATGTGTTTGCAAATAGTGCTTGTAATCAAGTTGTCGGGGCAGTTGCAGACATAAAGATGAACACAGACGCAACACTCCTGGCATCTCAACCCACAATTTGTTTCCTCACAAGCACTTGCTATTCGGCAGACTTTATATGAACTTCTCCCGTCCTCTCCAAGAACCGTCCATGCATCATCTTCCTCGCAGTTAACAGACTCAACAGGTAGGGACAGGCTCCGTAAGTGACGATCGTGTATCATATTTACTCGATTTGTAGATTTCCCCTTGGTTACTTTGATTAGGCGATCGAAGGTCTTGTCACGAACATATTTTAATAAATTAAGTATGCAGTTATCTAAGCGTTTGTTGACTTTCCCTTTTAGATATCCGTATTTGAAAACTCTGTGGAAGGCTTCCACAAACATGTTCGTGTTGATTCCGAGACCAGTTCTAAAACAATATGCCCACTGATGCTTCCGAGGGACCCAGTCACGCACAAAATACTTATGGAACGCGGCAGTCTTAGAGGAGAGGCTCAACCGGTGGAGTAGAGCCCGTAGACAGTCATCAAATAACGATTCGTTGGTTTGCTCTAGGACTGTTCGGAACATTTTGTGGATCTCTGCTTCGGTAGATAAGTCGCCAATTTTCTTTCTGAGCTCCATGTTTATGGCCCTATCCACGTGCCACGTGCATAACAGCTTCTGGGGCCGTGGGACATCATTCATAACACCCCCCCCCCCCCACGCGTTGTAATACTGTGGGGCGATGTCACTCATAAACCATTTGCTGGTGATAGAACCAGCGCAATTCTTTCTCACTTCACGAAAGAACGTACACATAGTTGTGAAATCTTCATGATTAGAAAGGCACCATGCAGCAGGAAATTCTTCACCATACTCATCTACCACGAGGCATGTAGTGAGAAGGAAGTCGTAAGCGTTGGTACCATGAGTACTGTCACAACAAATACCTTTGGTCCCAAATTTCTGAAGCATGTGCCTTTGAAAAGGACTCTGTATTATCAAAACAAAGTCCTCCTTAGATAAGTCATACCCTTCTACCATTTCATCCTGAAACTTGCAGAAGAGTATGGGATTAGTATCTGCTGATTGTTCCCATTCCGTAATCCAAGCCAACACACTATCTTGATCATTGATGTGACGCTGAAAGTCTTTCAGTCCGAAAGCTCTTTCAATGTTCAACAGATCTTTTTTTTCCAACAGGTGATGCCGAAAGAAGTTTTTCTCCGTTACACTATCTCTGATGTCGTCAAGAATTTTCTCCCTTGGAACCCCCTGTTGGATTTTTGCCGCAAGCTCTTGCCTTTTTCCTTTTGGCAGCCACGTATGCTGGATGTCTCTTGTGTGGCCATAGTGGGTATAGCAGATCTCCACTTTTACTTTGCCATCCGCTAGATTAGATACATTAAGTGTGGAAGTACAGTTCCTCTCTATCTTGCAGGTTCCTGTGAAAAGAAAAATGCAGAGTATTCCATCATTAAAACTAAATGAATTAAAATCGTTTCTGATCGATTGTTTACGCAAATTTAGTACAATAAAGTAACGATGCAACATTATTTTAAAAAAAAGACGGATGACCGAAAGATATGCAAAAAGACAGATAAATAAATATCTCCTATAGCATTTAATAAATTAAAATGATATTTATAATAAGTAATTTCGAGATTTCTCTTAGTTTGAAACAAAGATCTTGAGATGACATGACTACAAAGTAGAGATTTCATATGTTTCGTTGACCTGAAATAGTACCTTGAGACTTTCCTCTTTTCTTTCCAGTTCTGCGTGGCCTGTAACTCCCACAACGGTTGCACTGGAAATAATCGACCCTGAGTCCACTTTTTTTTTGTTTCTTGGAACCTTTAGTAGCAAATAAGTAAGCAAATAAAAAGTTAACAAATAAGTGAATGGATGAATTAATGAATTAACTAATTAATCAATTAATTAACTAACAATTACTGGTTGAAAGTGAGACATGTTAATTGCCTGATGAGACTGGCTTTATTGCATTTTCAAGGGTTACCGCTTTCTTTAAGTAACGCACCTGTCACCTTGACAAAAGAGCAGCCTTCTTTCTCCTCAGTGTCCGCTTTCCACGTCTCGAATTCTAAAATAAAGATATATTATGTGTCATTTGGGACTCGACTAATGGTCTGAAATAAGTAGATATGAAAGTTATAAGAGATGTTTAATTTTAAAAAAAGAGGCTGAGTAAACCTTACCCTTAGCATTTTGCATTTGCAAAATTTCTGTCCTCAATATCACGCCGTGTTCTGTAGACAAATGTTTCCTTAGGTCCTTAATCCTGAAACATCGATGGCCACACTCAAGACATAGACACTTCCCACTTTGGAACGCTCTCTTCCCGACAGCCCTAGTATGTTTTCGGTTGATGTGTCTCTTCATGTTTGATAGTTTGACACAAGAATATTCACATTCAGGACATCGATGAGACTTCCCGGTTCCTCGTTCACCTCTATGCTGCTCTCCACTACCTGGCCTATGCTTTGGACTGTCATCACGGTTTCTTTTCTCATCACAAGTGACTCTATCGTCGTCAGTTGCTCTGTCACGATCGCCCTTGTTTTTTCCATCTTTCTCTCCTCCCACTCTCTTAACAGGAATATTACGGTATTTCTCTTGACTGGCCTTGTCATTTCTGTTTTCACTTTTGTTGACTTTTTTTTCATAGTTATCATTGATCTTTTGTAACTGTTTGTTGCCCAGGATTTTATCCTCTGCCTCACTGCTGCTTTGAGTGCTCTCAGTTCTGCCTGCCCTTTCCGCTTTTCTTTGAATACAAAGTCCCATCTCATTGTTCTCTGCGGTGTTGTCTCTCTCATCTATGTCTCCTTTTGATGATGGTACTCGAGGAGTGTCCAAGTCCGAATCGGAGTCTGACTGGCTCTCGTGTCTAAGTTCGGGGCGAAGAAAAGAAGATGGAACCACATGCTCAGGGTTAATTGATTTCTCACCGATCCATCCCATGATCACTCTACGCAAGTACTTTGCATAGCGCGTTGGAGCACTTATGAAGACATTTGAAGGCGACACCGCCTGCGATTGACCTGAAGTGGTAATGTGAGAAAAAAATGATCGGGCTGTACAGGCGTACACAGCCATAATCAACACCACAACGCCGCATATATTAGAGCATGTCTGAAGGGGGTATTGAGATGCACAGCTGAATCCACATTTGTGCTCCCGTTCAGTGGAAACGTTACTTGAAGTGTGACACTCGAAAACGGAGAAGTCGGATAAACATTCTCCATAAATGTGCTCGATGAATTGCTCTAATCTAGGCAAGAGGTCGACTGGTACGCTCCAAGCCAGTGAGTCACCATAGACTATTTTCTTTTTTTCCCGATCAACATGGCACATTGTCCAGTGACAACCACTCCGGGATCCGCTTGCAATGAATACATTGCCACTCGAATCCTTACCCACATTAAGGACAAAGAACAAACTCGTTGGCTTTGACTGGCCATCTGGAAGAGAGCGAGCCACGAACACCTCTACATCCAACACGTGATTGATGTGAACACAAAGAGTTTTTTTCTGTGAAATATTTAGATCGTCAAGCAACCAATGTACATGATCAGATGAGATCCACCGATCATAACAAAGATTCGCCATTTCATTGGGTGACATTTGAAGACCATCGACCTGCTTATCAAATTTTTCTCCGTAAATAAGATTTTGGAACTTTTTGATGGAATTAATGGCAGGATGGCTTATCACAGAAAGTGGGCGAGGGTAGGTCGATGCAAACCAGTCGAGTTCTTTCTCGACAGCTCTCTTAATATCTATTGCCTCGGTAATCCGAAGCATGCCTTTGATTCCATCGTCATCAAAACAACCCAAAGAACTTTCCGCATAGCAATAGCTTTTTGGATTAGAGTTCTTAACTCTCCTCATTTCATCCCTCCATGACTCTAACGTATGCCTATCTGGAATATACTGCAAACTCAGTAAATTCGATTGTTGTTTCGGTTGGTCGTGAACTTCTACCTTCCCATTTCTGGGCCTTTTTAGGTGAGGAAAACGGCATTCAAAAGCTTGAAATCTTGTTAATTCACTCAGAGTTCCTGAAGTCAGGTCTTTGCTATTTTGCTTAGCCGAAAACATCTGTAATTATAGAAAAAAATTACAACCCAAGTTATGCCTTGGCTTTACATTAATACTTCACAACGAAAACCATTCAAGTTACTCTGCACGCAAGAAACATGAAATTAAGTGAAACTGATACCTTCTGCAATGGGATAAAGACGATGGTAATCCGAAAAGTCAAACACGAAAGCCAAAAATTATCCGGCGTACAACTTCAACTATCCGGCACGACCTAAACATTTCAGCACGACTTTAACTTTCCCGCGCGACTTTAACATTCCGGCGTGACTTTAACTTTCCGGCACGAATTTAACATCCCGGCACGACTTTTAATTTTCCGGAACGTCTTTCTCTGGTCTGTAAAAATTAAAGTTGAAGTCTTGCCGGCTAAAAACTGAGGTGGCGAAAATTAAAGTTGAGGTGGTGGAAAAATGTTGATGAGAAGTACAAGATGGCACTTATGTCAATCGCAATGTCACGCAACACTGAAAAGGCACTGCGTGTGCACCTGCTGCAAAAGAGTAGTTGACTGAGTAGGAGGGTTTGACGGGAACTGATACCGACCGAGCGCAGCAAGGTCCGTGCGTCATGAATGAGAGCCAAATATTTTCCTGTCCGGCCCCACCTTAGTCAGTGAATACGAATTTATAATATGATTGTCACACTGTCTTTTTCTTTCTACTTTCGCATCTCGTAGGCCCTCGCGCGGGGATTTTCTTGTAATTGTTACGATAAAAGCGCCCGGGAGATCCTACTGGTCTTAGGATAAATTGACATTATCACTGAAAAAGTGCATGGCCGGCTTTAAGCATGGTAGAGCTCAACATAGGAAGAACGTAGTAAAACACTAAAATCCAAAACGATTGGCAAAAAAAAGAGAGAAAATTAATAAATGCACGCGCACGAATCGGAGCTATTCCTGTCAGCGGTGAAATACAGGAATCAGGGTCGGCCAGGGGGGGTAGTGGAATACCAATATACCCGAAAAAAAATCGACAAAATACCCCAAAATACCCCAAATTCCTCCAAATATACCCAAAAATAATCGAAGCTTTGAATACTTTATACCTGAAATTCAAAGAAAGTGATATACTGAATACCCATATTTAAGCTGCAATATACCGTATACCCGATTTAAAACGCCCCTGAATACCGAATACCCAAAAACCCTGGCCGACCCTGAGGAATGGCTCCAGTTTCTGGTCGTCCGCCTGAACTGAATAATTAGTTTAGTCAATGAAACTAGTCAGCGGATGACTTTATCGCCGGAATATCGCTGAACGACCTTGCTGATCAAGAAAGGCCTTCTCTTCGTTATGTAAGTGACCATTTCCTGTTTCACACATCGGTATTTTCACTCGAATTGATATTTCATCGTTCCGCTTCGAGACACAAGGTCAAACAATACTCACGAGCAAGGAGTTAAGATATAACTTATTAACTTTTACTATTTTTATCATCCAATCATAGGTCGGAGCCATTCCTGTATTTAGTCGCTTGTACTTGCCAAACGTTCCTACATCGCCCTATAAAAGCGACCAGTCAAAGGCTAACTTTTCGGTATATAGCTGTTCCGAGAAAGGTTGTCAGAAAAAAAGGACAAAGGAGCAAGGAACAATCTCGAGGGGTAATCTGAGTATACAGTAATCAATAAATTTTAACAAGTCAAGCAAATAAATAAGTAAATAAATTTATCAACCCGCAATGCCTCGTCCTTACTGGCTTTTTTTCAGGTTTGCCTTGAAACCTGAGGACCTGAAAACTACTCACAATACCTTTCGAGATGTTGCGTGCATTTTTACGATTTTTTCCCGACCTTTCTCGAAACAGCTGCATAATAACGTGTAGCAGCATTTCGTTATTCCAGAAAAGTTTATTCATTATACTTAAAGACATCACCTTGTCAACCTAATTTTATAACTTATTTAGTTGCCGCTATAAGGTGCTTTTTAATGTTTCCTGGAAATCTTTCGGGAAAAGGTAGCCCATCAATCTATTTCCATTTTTTCCTCGAGCGCATGCCATCATATCTGCAGGTTAGCTCTAAAGGGGCTGTTGACATTTCGAAAAAGGAAGAGGGAAAATGAATAATTGAGGGACTTAACCCGTACACTGAATTACCCTGACAAAGAAAATTACCCCCAAGAAAATCCCTGTATGTTAGAAATTGAAATTATCGAGAAAGAAAACGACGCTCTCAGTAACTAAGAAAAAATATAGTGCTCTGAAGTTATTGGTCGAAATCCAACTGACAAACTGGATGAATCGTTTGCTCTCAGCTCTAGGCAAGATGACAGAAAAAAAATAAAAACCCTTGGGCCCCTTTTTGTGTCTATGGCTTCTGATAAGACAAAATCCACGATGGTAAGAATTAATGCATTTAGTTTATTAAACATGAATAAACTGACACTTTCCTTAATTAATATATGTGTTATTGATCAACCAGATATTGTCCAAGTTGATTTCTTTTTCTTTCTTTTTAGTTCGTTTGTTTGTTTGATTTTTCTAGACTTCTTCTTAGCAAACAATTTTGAAACTCATTGTATTTTTCTTCGATGTGAATTCCTTCAGGATGTATTTAAATTAACATGAATTATGCCAAATTATCTGTTAGTCTTCATAACGAAATAAAAACTACGCATGCCTTTGAAGGTTTTTTAATGCTTAAAAATAACTCACTTGCTAACACAGCAAGAAACGTATCTAGTCTACAAAAAACATAAGGCAACTGGAGCAAGTAATCTTCTACTTTTGGGCTGCTTACAGCAATTTGGAAATGATAAAATGTCTTAATTTAGCAAGTTAGCAAAATGTAGACGAAACTAATCAAATGGGCAATATTCGTTCAAAAGACTAAGGGCAGACATATCTCTGAGCAAACTCCTCCAAAATATCCTTGTTGAGATCACGTTTCTCTGGCCACAGTTTAACAAACGCAGTCTTGTCCAGCTGGTACCTGCCCCCTTCATCCAATCCCATGATCAAGTACGCTGTATTTTCCTTCATATCGGGACTCTGGCACGATCCACGTTTCTTGAGTTCGATCCTCTGTCTAACCTTTAAGTTCTTGTGGCCTTGTTGAATAACTTGCAAAACCTCGACAACGTAGTTTAGCATACTTCCGTCTTCATCGATCAGCAGAACCTTTCCTTTTATAACTGTAAGTAAATTATTGAATACGTTATACAAGCAAAGTGGAATCAAATTCCTTGCCTAGCGTTTTGAACTCTTTAATTCGTTTTCATTATCCGCTTTCGTGGGCTCATCCCGACTTTTGTATCATAAAGCGACTAAGGTGCTCATAAAAGTTGCCGGTTGTCCCCGACCGACCCCTACCTCGCAAGGTTTCTCTGACTTTTTCTAAAGCTTGTCACTATTCATCAATACAGTCCCTAGTGAAGGCAGATCCTGTAACATTTTGAGTTTCACACCCCAAGCCACCATACAATGCTCAGATAGAATATCAATCAGTCGTTTCAGAGCACAACACTATATAACACATGATGAAGTGTCCCATATTTTTTTACACCGACCAAACCTCTGAATTGAGAACTGAGTGTTTTCTAACAACTAGATTGTGAGCTTGAGATTTTTATCGAGTAATTGTTGTTGAGGGCGAAGCCCGAATCAATTTTCACGCATAGAAATCGGGAGCGAATAATCTATTGGTTAGATTAAATCTAGTTACCTTGCAAATGTTTACAACAGGACAGGCTCGTGTTTTTATCTCGTTTACTTTACAACCACACAATGCTAGGCTACTCACCATATATCACGGAATAGAGAGTGAGTAACCAATCAGATTGCAGCATTTGGGATAGAACGGTAATAGATTTATACTGAGTCATAATAGCAGGTACTACGCTTCGAATTAAAAAGGAGTGGCGATCTTACCGTAATTGTAATTGTCACAAGCTAAATTAATCAGCTTGTCCACATCACCAATAGGAGGATCTCTTTGAGCACATTCATCTGGAATAGGGAAATAAAATTACAGCAATGAATAAGTTGAACGCCCTCCTCGAATGATTGCTTAATTTGATGTTGAGTTACTAAGTTGTTTAAGCCATTTTTAATGTCATCAGACGTACATGTTGACAAAATCGTTCAAACAGTGGTGTCTATTCTGTCTAATAACCCTCACCTTGGGTGCATTTGCACGATCTTGAGCCAACTTCACAAACTCCCAACTTCAACGGGCTGTGCTTGTCAGGTCCATAAAATTTGCTGCAGGATTGATCTGTACTCATGAAAACAAACAAACAAACAAACAAATAAGTATACAAATATTTACTTAATTCCTTAAGAATTCCGAGTAACTTTAACATGACTAATTTCTCCGAGTATTTACCCTCTTGACAATGACAATAGAACCAGAACGAACCAGACCAAAACATCAAAGCCCAGTTGTTCAAAAGGTAGATAAAGCTATCCAACGAATAAATCGCTATCCAGCGGATATGGGTTCACAAAACGAACTGTGCTATCCACTGGATAGAGATTAATCCAGCAGATAGCGTTCACCACCATTCGAACAACCGGGGCCAGTTCCGATGAAATATTTTTCTCTTGAACCTGACATTCAACAATGCATTACACATAACCTTTATATCAATTCCATTTAAGTTTTAAATAAACTCTGACCTGGTTCGTAGTAGTCGTATACATTCACCGGTACCGCTTGCACGACTCCCACATAATATTCTCTATCAAACCGAACATCTACACACAGAGGACGGTCACTGCGAATCTGCGATGAAAAATGATCATAAGGCCACTAGTATAACAAGGATCACTTCCTATTAATATTTCAAAACAACTAACAGAAAGAAGACACACGATTTCTAGTGAACAGCAACTGCGGAGACCACATGGTAACATGGTCATGTTAATGTGGTCTGCGCCAATGGTCACGGACCCAGAAAAGTGTCTCAAGTGGAAAGACGGATAAGGAAAAGGATGATAAAACGAGAACACTTCCTTTAACTACTCTAGTTTAGCAAAAGATTTCCGTTTAGAGAACGACAAAATTTGCATTGAATTCAATGGCTTGAGAAGTGAGCGAATACAAAACAATCAGTATTGAACTTCAATCACGCGATCAAGACTATACAGTTGACTCCGAAGAATCAGCTTGACTGTACTTATACTTAAAAGAGAGCCTACCAAAGCCAAGGGTGTACTCTAGATGTATCACAAGTAGACCCTAGCTTGGATGATTTAGCTCAAACTAGACCGCCATTTACTGCGTCTTTTACAGATTCAGAATTTTCCGGCGTACTTCCTGTACTCTACTGGCTTCTCGCCTGAATTTAAAGAATTTTGCCCGAGATATAGGTGAAGACGCGGGGGACGACGACGGAAAATGAATGCTGCCTTTAATCCTTTCCCCCCGTGCCTCCTTGTATGAAAGGGAAACCTAGGCTTGTAGAGATTCATATTCACTGATCTACATATCTTACCTCACTGAGGTAAACAACCAGTGAGGTGTGTGAGACCTCAAGCTTATCCACTTCAGCTATATCCTGCAACTGTTAAAAGGAAAGAAAGCTTTCAAAATTTTAATTCAAAATGACACACTTTTTCCTCCAACTTTGGTTTTATGAAAATTTTAATCGTTTCCTTATGCGCTTTTTTCCAGCGATTTTCCAGGTTTATTGATGTCGCTGTCACGACGATGACAGTTTCGCGAACCATAGTTTGAAACAATCTCATGTACAACAACAACCAAAGTGCAATGAAGACACTGAATCAAAAAACGAGAAGGGCGGTCACAACCGCGACAACTAAATAAAACCTATTTGAGGATTAATAGCAAAAATATCAAATGTATACGAAACATAAACGAAGAGAAGGATAGAAGGCAATTACAATCAAATTGAGTGCACTTTAATTTTCTTACCGATTGTGTTGATAGCGAGGTCGACATCAACCTACCTTATTCAGTGAGATCTGATCGGGTTTAAATCCTGTCAAAATTCCAATATCCATTATAGACATTCCGATATTACCTTTCTCTTTGTACCTGGAAATGTAATGAGAAACATTTCAGACCTACAGGAATTTCATTGAGGTCGAGAAATAGCCGGGTCATTGTGTAGAGATGTGTCGGCAAGACACTTCACCCTCATCCAGTGCCACTCTCCACCCGGGAGTATAAAAGGGTACGGGTGAACCGACAGGGAAAGCTGACGAAATGCCTGGGGATTGAGGAATGAGGAATAAAAACTTACCTAGTGCAAACTTTTAAGTGAATGCTCTTGACGCGCTGATGTTTAGGCGGAGGCCTTTTATTTTTATTACTCTTGTTCTTATTCCTCCTCTTTTGCTTTTCTTTCTCCTCTTTTCTGCATTTTCTTTTCGCTTTCTTGCCTTTTAATTTCTTGCACCGATTTATTCCTCCCTTGTCGTTCTTTTTTCCTTTCTCATTATCATCAGCAGCTTCATCTTCCACAGGACCAAACAAATTGCCCACTTTAGGTTCTTTGATTTCTTTCACTGTGATGTTTAGGTCAAACTTACAACTCTCGCCGCGAGTCGACGGAACGTTGTAACGAACTTCAACCTGAAATTTAAACGCAAATTTTAAAGACAATTTTTTACTCTTTCAATAATGCGAAAAGGGTGCAGGGAAATGAAAATGTCTCCTTTTCAAGCGGCAAGCAAAGCATTTCAAGTTGATTTTTTTTCACCGCGTAAGGTGGTTCAGATAAGAGAAATTGTCGATTGTTTAAACTTTTTGATAGCTGACAACATCTCGCATCTCTCTTTTAATAGCTGACAACAACTCACAACGAAAGTGACCACATCGCAAGACAAACGATTATCCTTCATGGTGAAAGTGTATTCATAACAATGACACACCATATATATCTATCTATATCAACAAATTAAACCTACGAAAAAAACTCTTGTTTCCTGCGGGATTTCTACTCATACAGTGTACATTTTATCTAACTTATTGCAGTATAAAGACGCTGAGCGAAAGGCGAGATAGGTGAAGTGCCAAATCAATGAGAAGATCGCAAAAAAAAAAAAGGGGGGGGGGGCTAGAATGTCGTCAAATTTATCAATCAAAAGCAATTTTCGCGCACGGCCATCAAATTGGTCATGATCGGCGCATAAAAACTCCTAAGAGTCAAGCTCGTTATTTTCATTCCATGTCCCGATGTATTATAACTTGTATTCTTATTTTTTCCGCATTTTGTGTCTGGTGTAGTCCGCAAACTATGGCACTGAATAAATTGTTAACCATACCTCCAGCATTCCTACACCGGTTCCTTGAGTGTCGACAAAGAGATCTCCCCCAAGGAGATTCTTGATCTGCAATGAAACACATAGATGAACTTCACTCTCCGGTTTAACTTTGCGCATAAAATGACTGACCCTTGAACACGATATGCGTTTTGATTCCAATTTTCACCAATAAAGCAATTTTCAATTTTGTGCCGAAATGTTCCGGGATCGCTTTGAATTTGCGTTATTTAATTTTGCCTTGTTGGGAAAAAAAAAAAACAAAAAAAAACACGAATGGCAAGGCCACGGTTGGTTTCGGTTGCACACCACATCGTTTGAAAAGGCGAAACGAGCTTTCTACTACACAAATCACGAAGCGACACATCGCAAAACAGTGCAATTCTCGCTTACTCAAACCCTCCATTGAAATTTCTCTATAAGTAAAGTATCTCATTCGCAATCCTTACATCGAATTGTCTCCGCAGCAGTGCGTTATCTGGCGTGATGTGTACCGGCGGTGGTTTCCAGTCTCCATCCACTACTGATGACAATTTCACTCTCAGATCCAAGTTGTTACCGGCGGTCTGTTCACTGTACATAGCTAAAGCTTGAAGAGCTACCACTGTATCCTAAAGAAAAATAGTTCTGATTGATACATTGTCGAGAAAAGCTGCGAAAAAAAAGCTCAATAGACAAAAGTCGATAATAAACCTTTTAGCTTGATATAAAAGTGATCTAAAAAAAAATCTTCACTTATTTTCCAATTAAGTTCGCTGTGAATAATATTAGAACCCTCTTGTTGTTTATAACAAAAAGGCTCGTAAGTAACTTAAGGAACTGAAATATTTGGAATAATCCTACAGTTGGACCCTAAAAGGTTTTAGTACATTCAGTGTTTTTGAGAAAATAGGAAGAGCCGTGAAAATTCTCAATTCTCCGTCCTAAGATCGTGTGCGCCAGATCCATCAAAGTGGATGTCCAGTGAGAGCTGGTCGCTTTCGCCCCTCATGAGCATTCGAATACCATCCAACAACACTGTAGAGAGCTCGTTAGCGGGCTGCTTTGTTTCCAGTGTTTCTATTCTTACAACCCCTGAAGTAAAAAGGGGGAGGGAAAAAGACAAACCCTGGGAGAGAGGTTGGTTGGCAAATAAGGCCACGCATTAGCTTTACTTGCAACTGCTGAGATCAGCGGTAATTGCGAAGAAAATTTCCCCTCTTCCAACGATGCGTCACCTGTCAGCCTACAGATAACCGGCACGCCACCGACATATAACTGACAGACAACTGACTGTCGGTCGATTGTCAGACGACACGTTTCTTCAGGGAGTTATTCTTCAAAATTATCCGGACCACTGAGCAGTTTGACGTTTACGTACACGAAAAAAGGCAAAAAAAATTGGAGAATACTGACGCTAGCTGCGCTATTTCAACTACTTTGTTAAACAGACCTGAGTAGACACGAATCCAACACCACCCTGCCTCTGACTGGTCATATACGTCACAATAGGACCTGCATAAGCTGTGCGTCCGAGGAGAACTTGAGTCATCAGTGCGTAACCAGCGGTCTCCACATCCAACGCATTGCCACCAGTGTTCCAGTAACGTGACTTTTTAGCTAAGAGGAGATACGGCAACAAAAATTAAATTAATAATTCAAAGTGGTCGAAAATGAACACCTCATTTCGAACATACATCAGGCCTCAAAGTTGATTGCAAGCGGATTTTGTGCCTGATGCTCGACGAGTTTGCCCAGAAAAAATTAGGTGATGTCTCTGACGAGTATATGGGACGACACGAAAATACGCGTCAAACTGGACAATAATTATGCTTTATCAAACGTAATATGAAGTTCTTTCTGTATAAATTGTTTTATGAACTAAATTATTGTTACCAAATTGTGAAATTTATTTTCTCCCTTATTATTTTATCTCATCAACGTGAATGACAAACCAGAAACCAGTAAAATTTTTTCATAAACCATTGTCTTACCATTGTCATATATAGCTGTTTGTACAAGTCGGTCATTAGCGTTGAATTTTTCTTTGCTATTTACCAATGCCAGAGCATATGCTGTAAGAGACATACTGTAAGGTCTGTTTAAGTTTTTGTACTGCTTCTCCAAGTAGTCTGTTGCGCGAAGTATGGAGGCTTTTGAGGCCTACGAGAAAGTATATAAGTAATTATTTTGAAGTCCACTAAACATAAAGTTGTTTTAAATACAATAACCTGATACGGGATCACTATGTCAGCGATGGAGTAGTTTCTGAAGGAGGAAGGTGTACAAGACATCCAAATAAAACTAGTGAAAGGTATTAGAAGACCAGGGAAGGCACTACTGTTCAGTAAACTGTTAAATGGGTATGCTCTGTTGGTCGTTCAAAAATGAGAGATAGGAACACTTGGGGAGTTTCTTTTTCACAAGTACTTACGGTAACATAAAAACTGCCTGAACAAATTGAAATTTACACACAAAGAAAATGTAATATGAAGTGAAAAGGACCTCAAATGTCAAATGGATGAGTACGTACCGCTCCTGAGCATTTGCATTCCGCCAAGGCACTTAAAACGAAAGCTGTCATAGCAACCTCTCCTTCTGTGTAAGCACCTCCCTAAAAAAGCAACACCACTGTGTTTGGCGTTATCACATATGCGAACCATTCTGGATCTGTAGCGAAGATCACTGTTATTTCTTGAACGCCACAAGGGCGAAGTGGACTGGGAAGGAGGCTTCACTTAAATTGTTCCCTATGGCGTTTTCTACAATAATTCCTAGCTTTTTCTGAGATCATCAACACTAGAAACACGTTTCCGTAATTAAGGATTTCCTTTTTCCTCTAGTAAAAGCTCATCTGTTAGATCTGCCAGATGCACACCTCTAAGATAAAGTCTACACATACTGAAGTACAGCGAAGAGACATTCAATATTATGTAGTCCTTTTATATTGCTTGGTTCGGAGCAAGATGCGTACCTTGCGATGTAGACTACTTCGCAACACTCGTTTTGTTAAGTCCCTCAACAAGGGATTATAACCTGTGCAGTTTAAAGTCTCTTGTCTTCAAAAAGCACTTTCCCAAATTGGTTGCATGACATGCGTAGCGTGACCTCACCCCCCCGCCCCGCCCTCCAAAAAGAAGGCCAATAAGGGTACTACTTACCACCATCTCTCTATGATAGACCATTTGGACCTCGGGCAAGGCCCCATCTGCGCGCTGGTTTCCTACTAGCCAGTCAACCGACTGACACACCATTTCCTCATCAATATTGACTCCATCAAATTGTTGAGCCTCGCAGAATACCCTCATGACAAAGGCAGTCAGCCTTGATTTGATAAATAAAAATGCGATTAGAAAACACACAAGGGTGAAAGTGGAAGAAAACTAACCTACGTTTATGCATGATAAACATTCTTAAGAAAACTACACCAAAGTGAGTTGCATACGGTAAGGACAATGAAAATATTGCAAACCTAGTCTTTGAGGCGACACGACTTAGGCCTAATGCAAAACGACTTTTGATTTTTAGTGAAACGACCGCGCACCCCAATCGCTTTACTTGCAAACCCGTAGAACATTTCAGGATCGTATACTGTAAGCTACTTTATGAAGAAAGTTTAAAGTAGTAGGACTTATATTCCAGGTACATATTCGTTCCACTTAATATCCTATCAATTGTACAAGGTAATTCTGCTTTACAAACCATGCACTTCCTGGTGTTCTATCTCCCCAAGCGCTGAAAGCCTTATCAGTTCGGCGATAAGTCAATTCTCTTTCATAGCCTATAAAAAAAAATTAGTGTGAGACTGCATATGGCTACTGATCTAGGACAATTTTTATTACATTGAACAGGAATAGAGGTTATATTACGACCCCAGAAGGTAACGTCAAAGAAGATTTGTAGATATTCACATGCAAAATAGAAAACCTGACGCATCCCCAACATTTATGAGCACCCTGTTCCACAAGAGAAGGATAATTCGAGAATATAGTGACTATATAACGTCCATACAATAATTAAATGGTAACAGATAATCATAATAAAAATAATAATAAAAACGACAACAATAGTAATAATAACAATTTATAAGGGCTAGCTCAAAAGCCTCAGGGCTCCCCTATCCTCTAGGCTCCAATAATGATTTCACTATGCTTTGTTTAACTTTGCCTGTTAATTACAAATAATTATCTTATTTCATTGACTTCCATTTTTTGAGACTTTTTTTGTTTCATACAACAAGGCATTCCGCGCTTTAGGATGTTCAGTCATTCCACGTTTTAGGATATTCCATCATTCCATTTTGTTGGTCATTTCGCCATTCCTCCGTTATCCGTTCCGCTGATTAGGGTCCTTACTCTTCGCAAATTTAGCAGCTCTTCGGAGCATAACTCGCCAATCAAACGGTGAAATACTCTTTCCTTTTAGAAAAAAATTTCCTCAAAGTTTCCATGATGTGCAGATCACTCCTAATGAGATATTCTGCTAAGAAAAGTTTCGTTTTGTCGGCATCACGCTTCGGCAAGACGCCATAATATTTTTTTTTGTTTGAGGTGTTTATCGTCTTTTGTAGCTTTTGTTATCGTCTTTTGTCACGGCTGAACAAAAATATGTATCTTCGGATTTCCTGGGCTCAATTCGATGATTCAAGCAGTAAAATGCCACCTCTTCAAAGACAAAAGTTTTCTATCAAGTTTTCATGATGCGTCGATCACACCTACTAAGATATTTCTGCATGGAATTTCTCATCACGTAGTTCAAAGTTTGTCAAATTTGCTCACATTTAATCAAAGTTTCCATTCTCTTTAAACACAGAATAAATAATTTTTTCACAAATAATAGTTAAAAAAAATTACCAAAGATGTGGGATAAAAAAAGTAAAAAGAAAGAAACTAAAAAGTATCCTGAAGAATCCGAACTAGGACCTTCGAATTCCTCGTCCGGATCTCTACCACTGCGGCACGTGGGTTACGCAATCGTTAAAAAGAATAAATCGGGTAAGTTTGAAGAAACTATGGTGCTGCGTCGGTGGGAGAGTATAACAATGTTATTCGCTCTGACGAATGGCTAACACTCGAAACGTCAGCTTTGAAACTCTTAACGGTGGCCAATTTGCGTTATCAGCTCAGTTGATAAATTACCATGTTAATCGTTAGCTGAACACTTACACTCACTCTTACAAACAACGTAACATAATGGCTACTCTCACTACACGGATTATTCCAAAGTGTAGCTACACTTAAATAAACGAACGCTGTCCGTCATATCAAATTTCTACGTCTGTTTCATACCTTCAACTAGTGAAGAGAGCGGGAAAACTATCGAGAGAGATAGCTGGGCAGTAAGTTGTTCAAAGCCTGTAAGACAATTATGATTAACAAAGTTTACCTGATTGAATGAATCGAAACGCATTTGCTTCGTTTGGGCCAGTCAGCTGATTGGTGTTCATCAGATATTTTAAAACATAGACGTTCGGTGCAAGCCTTATCATAGTTTGCTCCCCGCAACCAGTGGGTTGGGTAATAAATCTCTCCAGACCACCCTCAATGGTAGTATTGACGACTGGACCAAGAAGATTCCCTAAAACGAAAAAGAGAGTAATCCCCAGTTAGAAAGCTCCAAGTTTTCACACGTTTTGGATCAACATGTCTCCATATTTTCCTTCAAACAAAGACAAGGCCGAAGGATTGTGCAGAGGGAGCCTGAGAGCGATGACAATTTCTTCCTTCCCTAGACCCTCTCCTTTTTATTACTGCGTCTAGACATTCTCGGGAAACGACTGGACACATTCTAAATCGCGTACGTACCTGTCACATAAACTACTGCACCGACTGAACCAGGAATGGCTTTCTCTGGAAACTCCAAGTTGATAACGTCGTGCTGACCGTTGTCATCCACTCGTGCTGAGAAACAGTACACTTAATGAGATTATAATACTTTATAGTAACTTGCATATGTTGTAATCCCAAATTATGCAATAGTGGAAATTTGTTCATACTGCTAGTTTTGATTCCAAGAAAATCGGGCAACCGCTATCTCATTCGAAACCATCCTTGTTTCAAATCAGTCTTGTTGTTCAAACCACACTCCTATCTTGTTGCTCACGTCTGTTGGATTTCAAGCCATGTCTTGAGGTTTCACTCACTTTATTTTCATAACTAAGTGTCTGTCAAGATTGTAATCCCTACAAAATCGTCGGCTTTCAGAAAAAAATAAAAAACTTCAGCCGACACATTCTAATCGTTCATCTCAGAATTGCAGCTTTTCACTTTCGCACATTTAAAATACCATATACATACATTGACTCTGGAAAGGCGCTGCAGTTGGTTTGTTTTGCTTTTGATCTCCATTTTTAGGACCATCGTTTAGGTTTCCTACATGAATTGAAAGATAAATGAAGTTAAAACAGCATGGTTAATCTTTTTTCATTCCTCAACACGCAATGAAAAGCTAAAAGGACTTCCAGAAAAAAAGCAAAATGACTAAACAAATAACTGCATAGAACTAAAAAGTGGTGCATCCATGGAGTGGTTCTCCGTTCACTGATTTTACGCCAAATTAAAATTAGCAGTGTTCTTTGATGTAGAGGGAAGAAAACTAACGAATCTCTCAGAAAAAAAGAAACCCTTGGAGTAAGAGCAACAGGGTACAAAAAAACCGAACTCCCTTGAGGCAACAGGTCGAGGAATCGTAGTGGCAGCCAGCGCTGTCACTACGAAGCCTCTGCTTGGAGGAAAAAATTACACTTACCTTAACATAACAATATACGTCTTCAAGAGATTGTCTTAATATTTCTTTTTATATAGTTTGTATTACTCGAGAAAGCTTACCTTTTGGATCCAATACGAAAGACTGTGTTTTTCGAGTTTCCTTTCCTTCCGGCTAAAATGAAATGTCATAGGAAACGGTTTAAAAAGTCTTGAAAGTAACAGCAAAGAAAAGTGGAAAATAACGGTGATCCCCCTTTCGCCATCCCTAACTCTCCTACATTCTGTCCATCGTATGGGCTCATCAACCCTTCTTATATCCTGAAAAAGTTATGGTTGTTCATCTTGGTGACTGTGATTATCATTTATCTCAGGATTTCATGGCTAGGGGCTTATGCAGGACAGAATCAACAAACGAGGTAGGGATATCACCCGCGGCTTCCGCCGTTTCAAACCACACCCAGAACATCGGACGCTGCGCCGCGCGCTTAAGAACGGAAAAAAATTTATGGATTGTGACCCAACTGCTCTACATGCACATTAATTAAAAGAGGCGATCCACTAGAGACTTCACTGTTCACGGTAAAATGATGGTAATTTTAAGACATGCTTTCATGAGATTAAAACGAATTTTATTTTCCATTAAAAAATTGTTCCGTACCAAATTCTCAGCCATGGGTAAGGAGCATTCTTATCATGTTCTTAAAAGTTCCACCCCAATATTCTTGTGAAAATATGATGATGATATTATAAATAGAAAAAATGAATGGAATACCTACCACAACGTAAAGTTTTCTTCTCACAGAATCTCCAGCTTGGTTCATCATAGCTCCACCAACATCACCTGCTAGTATGACTGAGACCTCAATTGAAATTTCTCCAATTCTTTTAGGAACAATTGGCACAGCAACCGAGCGAGCATTGCCGGGCGGAATATCAACGATACCAATCTGAGCTTTTTTGCCATCAGCAGCAATCGAGCAAAAATCTTTGTCACCCTGGAGGTAAATTTTTGCCTGAAGAAGACAATATGGAGAACTTGCACTTACATTGCGAAGGGTTAATTGACGGAAAACTCGCCTGTGTGAATGAGCCTTTAAATTTCAACTCTTATCGAGCCTTTCCTATCTCTTGGCACTTAAAAAATTGTATGTTCGAATTCCGGACGCCTGCCATGTAAAATTAATTTTTTGTTATTCCTTTTTCCCACACTAAAGGAAATTTCTAAAAAAAAAAAAATGGGACAGATTGCAATAAAGGGACTTAAAGGATGACACGAACTATTTTAACATCATTCAGTCACATCATTCGTCTTCTTTGAATGAACTGATGACTTGATTTTTATTCTACAACAAGAGCGTCAAAATACAACTCTTAATTTCCAACTCACCCTCAGCTCTTGATTATGGTAGTTGAACACTGTTGCCAGGATGGATATTTGCTCTCCTCTTTTGACTGAATATGGGAACTTCAGAGAGAGAAATATTGGACGCCATGCCAAAATCCTGAGAGGCGTGGCTAGACCCAGTCCGGTTCTATTGTTGATTGCCACGGCCTGCATGACCCACGTGGTAATGGTGTCGGGTATGGTGACACCCATCTGAACCAATCCATCCGGGCTATAAAACATTGCATAACATGACGTAACGTGACAAGACATAGCAAAACGAGGCGTGACACGAAATAACATGTCATGACATGTCTTGGCGTGGCGTGACGTAACGTAAAGTGACGTGGCACGACGTGGCGTGACGTGACATGACATGACATAACATAACATGACGTGACATGAGATGATATGGCATGACATGATTTAGAAGGTTGTATTAGATTAATTTACGTTCTGTTGCCTTGCATTACATTAGTTCATATCAAAGGAGTAACATCACAGTTGAAGATTTTGGAAAACTAACCCTAATCTCTACATGTTCGTCATTGGCAATTCGGGTTAAACTTCTTCATCTTAAACAATCTTTGATCCTTTTGTTTCATTCCTGCCTAGGAAGCGTTGGTCTTTAAGGTTTCATTAAATTTTATGAGGCCTTTTTGCCCTCGAATTCATGCAAAAATAATCCCAATGTAGTTCAGAAACATGTTTCTAACCTCATTGAAGCCACTGAAACCTACTTTTCACTCCCTTCCTAGTTCAAAAGTTTCTTCTGCGTTAGAAACAGTTTCTCAGATAATAGGTGGCAAGTTTTCGATGTCGTCTAAGAAATTGTGTTGGAAAACTACTCTCCACATCACTCTGGTAATGAAATTCTGCTAAGGTTTGAAAGTCAGCCAATCTCACTAACAACAGTCCTTTTCGGTACCACCCTGATCCGGTCGCTTACAATTATGTGTACGATCTTATAATAAAATATCACGGAAGCAGTTCTTTAAGAATAGACATGCCTCACCCAACAACTTTCTCGTCGTAGATCCAGGTTTCCGGGAAAAAAGATCTGACTTGTGTTTGAGAGAGGATTTCTTCTTCACTTGGACCAAAGTCATCACCGAGGTCCAGATTTCTTGCCAGAAGTGCAGAATCTGAAAGAGAAATAGCGTTTTAGAGGGCATCCAACTAGTCCTCTCGACATTTTCAAAAGTATGATCTTATTGGAAAAATAAACGTATAGGAACTTTACACCGACAGCCAATAAGGATGAAGTTATCAAACTTTTCATTGGTTTCTTAATAATAGTTCTTATGAGAATGTCTCTCCTCTGAATAGATGAAAATCATATCAAACGATTGTTAAAGAGAAGTCAAATATAAATGGGTACTAGAAAAACCTGACAAAATCCTGGGGAAAGGCGGTGGGGAACCCTGCGATGAGGTACTTACCATGTGAGTTAACAAATCCTTGTCGTTTGAAGCGAAAGAGAAGTGAAAACTTGGGCAATGACGAGCCTATACACTTAACACATACCTTCTGCACCAAAAGCTTTTTTACAGCATCGCCAGAACGCTGTCCTACAAGAGGGCGAAGCAAATGTAGTGTCGTCTATGTAGCGCCTTGCACAGCTTCTCCCTTCCTCGTCTGGCTTTTCACCCATTTTACAGTATGCTTTGCAATCTGTTGAGTGTAAAACATTCACTGACGAATTTGAGTTTTAAATGGGAAAAGAAAAAGAGATAAATAAAAATACACATCAACTGTTGTGTTACGGAAATTCTGATCGAAAATAAAACTGGATGGAAGAACATTGTTTTACGAAAAAAACTTGTTCACCTTCTTTGCTTGCACTCCTCTTTTTCCGAGCATTATTGTGCTCGCAGCCGTAATCTGCCATATAAAAATGATTTAAAGAATGTAAAGATTTTCGACCTTGAACTAACTTTAAGAGGAGGGAATTCTTCAGGTTAGTGAAATGGTTTCAGAGTTTGAAGGGCCTGAATTTATCTTTCAAATCCGGCGGAACTCTTAATCCTCTTGGTATCAACGAGCACTTTCCATTCACCTAATTTATGATTATGTTTTTCATGTTACTATGTTCCCACCAACAGCGTAGCTTCATCTTTTTGTATGGACAGTAAATAAACCACGCACAACCCACAATTCATCTTTCCGCTCGGACGAAGTTCTAGCGCTTGAAACTTCAGCTTTAAAAACTATTTACGATGGCCAATTCACGTTACCAACTCAGCTGTTAAAACCAAATCATCTTATCATACCCCCAACGACGAAGCAACACAGTTTCTTTTGGAAACTTGCCCCCTTCAGCCAGTAAGTATTAGTAGAGGTTAATCAAATCAAGTCAAATAATATTAGTATTGATATTCTCCACACTGTTCCCTTCACATTTCCTATACTAATGACAAGGAGAATATGTGTGACAATCACGAGCTTCTTAAATTGATGATCATTTCCTACAGTGAATAAACTGACGGCGCAATAATTTACCTTCTCTCCCGTCACTCACAAAGTTCTCTGTCATCAGGACAACACCAGCATTCTAAGAAAACAAGAAAAAATAATAACAAAATTATCGCAACCTTTAAGTTCCTGAGAATCTAAACAGGAGAAACTAAATGGCTATACTTTTTTCTATCAAAGCATGCAAGTTCATTTTAGAAACATACCCAGAGGTGATCTGAGAAAAATTTCAAAGAGTGGTCATGCCCTTAACTTGTGAATGAATCAGTGTTCAAGTCACCAACTCCATCAAACGAGTGAAATATTTTCAAACTTCCCCTATTGTTTCAGTTTTCAAATCTAATATGCCAATCGACTCTTCAAAAGCGTCAAAACAACTTTCAAGTGTCGCGTCCCTTAAGAAATGGATTAGCATATGAGGAAGATTTCCTATACGCTTGTGACAATACCTTGTAAATTAAAGAAATCTTTTGTTCACTTTTAGTCAGGCCTGTATTACTACTAACCTTAAAAATGTCTTTGTTGTTCCGTCCTCCTCCTACACCACAACCAAGATCAAGTCCCTCTATGGTCTTAAAAATCTGGGAAAGAAAACACCAAAGGTTCACTTATAATATAATGTTTGATACATTTGAGGCGGCTCCAAATCCAATCACTAGTACTTTACGAACCGTGATTGTTACGAAGAGAATTCATAGAAGTGTACACCCGAGCCAAGTGGCCCGCCCAGGCGGAGCTTGTCCCAGTTTCCATGGCATCAAGCGACTGGGAGTATCACTTCTCCCCCCTGGATGGGTTGCAGGTCCATCTCAAGGTGGATAAATCATGCTCCGTCATAAAGGTCACCGGGCTCGTATATAAATCACCGGCTCTTACGACAAACAACTAACTGTATTGATGACATTATATACCATTGCTATGGCGACTGATTAATTTGAGAATGAGGTTATCAGAGATTCAATTTTCCATCAAGCGTAATAAACTAGATTGAAGCACTCATTTGAAAAACCACATACAGTAATAACCCGCGTATAAGAACCTGAATTTTTCAATTTAGCCTAAATAGGTTCTTATATAAATGGTACTTAAAGGAAATTTAGCCTAAACAGGTTCTTAAATAGGTTCTTAAATTTGGATATGTATTTCATCGGAATATATTGTATATATATTGCAAATACAGTATCATCTCATAATAAATCATTTATAATGTACAATGTAGAGCAATGAATGTTGTGCCGCGTAGCACTGGGAACACAAATGGTGAAACAGAGAATTAACTCTGAAGTGTAAATTAAAGTGCTATTTAAACCCATGAATAACCCACAGGGCGTTAGCCCTAATAAAGGGAAACAGGGAACCACACGAGGCAAAGAAAAAATCTTTTGACCTCGGTGGGAATCGAACCCACGACCTCCGGATTAGATCTACCGTTACTCTGCCGACTGAGCTACGAGGTCGCACAGAGAAAGTCGGGGACGATTTAGGATGGTGAATCGCGGCGAAGAGAAAGTAAGGGTACATATGAATGTTGTGCCGCGTAGCACTGGGAACACAAATGGTGAAACAGAGAATTAACTCTGAAGTGTAAATTAAAGTGCTATTTCGATTCCCACCGAGGTCAAAAGATTTTTTCTTTGCCTCGTGTGGTTCCCTGTTTCCCTTTATTAGGGCTAACGCCCTGTGGGTTATTCATGGGTTTAAATAGCACTTTAATTTACACTTCAGAGTTAATTCTCTGTTTCACCATTTGTGTTCCCAGTGCTACGCGGCACAGCATTCATATGTACCCTTACTTTCTCTTCGCCGCGATTCACCATCCTAAATCGTCCCCGACTTTCTCTGTGCGACCTCGTAGCTCAGTCGGCAGAGTAACGGTAGATCTAATCCGGAGGTCGTGGGTTCGATTCCCACCGAGGTCAAAAGATTTTTTCTTTGCCTCGTGTGGTTCCCTGTTTCCCTTTATTAGGGCTAACGCCCTGTGGGTTATTCATGGGTTTAAATAGCACTTTAATTTACACTTCAGAGTTAATTCTCTGTTTCACCATTCATGTAGAGCAATGCCTGTAGGCAGTTCAGTGCAGATACAGTAAAAGTATATGTTCTTAACAAAACATAACAGTTTAATCAGTTAGTTATTAGTTTCTGCCAAGACACTTTTACAGCAACCCCACTGATAAGAACCTAACTTAAAACTTTAGGCTAAATAGGTTCTTATGTAGAGGGGGCTTAAAATTAGAATTTTAGCCTAACAGGTTCTTAAAACCCAGGTTCTTATAAGCGGGTTATTACTGTAATCATTTTTAAGATCAATATATTGATTTGTATTTTACAGATGTGAAATAACACTGTTTGTGCTTAACTATTGTTACACTGTGCGTCGCGCTTTTGTATTTTGTGTTTGAAAGCCGAAAGCTCACGCCCCATGCATGAGTACCCTCGAAGGGCAAAATAATCCTCTCTCTCTTCGTAGGAGGGATGAATCAGCCATCTTAATGAAAAACAAAACCAATGAAATAAAAACACAGACGAATTGTAGCATTGTAAAGCGACACCACTCACCCTGTCCTTAGTAAGTCTGTTCTCGTTTCTCAACAGGTACACACTTTGGTCCACACTCAGAAGACCCAGACGTGTCCCTTGTGGGGCCCTGACTTCCAGTTGGTAATGTCTTCCAGGGTCTTTTTTCACTTCGTTGAGCTGCACGAAGGACCCATCGGCCTGCTGTTGCCACGAATCTGGAAATTCGACCTAATGTTGACAAAATGTGATGAGTATTGTACAAGTATTAGAAGTATAGGCAATGTAGGTATAAGGAGAAGGTATGGGAAAACGGGGGTCTCTGTTAAAACGGCTTGTTAAAAAGTGGCAATTTTCACAGAAATGAGTATGGTGGTTGGCAGCTCACGGAGATAAGAAAGATAAGTAACGGATTACAATGTATCAAACATTCATTTCTCTCTCTATGCAAAACGTTTGGGAAGATTGCTGTTCTAAGTCATCCGAAAAATCGAGATACAAGCAGTCATCTCACAATTCACCAAATAATAAAAACCCTTTCACAGATGTTGAAAAAATCCTCTCTTGCCCGCATTTCACCATATCCTTTTCTCGTTACCTCGGTTGGAAGTTTGTCATCAATTCTGAGCAAAATGCTGTCAGCTACAACGCGTTCGTTGCTGTCAATGTAATAACCAATCAAACGTGCTGATGGTGACATTTCAGAAGTGACACGGAACGACCAACTTTTGAACATTCCGTCAAAGTTGTCTGTTGTGTTGTGAGAAATAATTCGTCCTCGAGACACAACCTGAAAGAGAACTTTTCAGATTAGAAAAGCAGAAACCAGATGCTACTGGAACTGTAAGGTGAATAACGGTTATCCATCCGAAAAATGAAGAAAGTGTAATATCAGTTTAGTGAGCTTGCAACGAGAGGAAAGATTGAGCTCCCCTACAAAAATTACCTTTTCACTTCAGAAGTGACCAAGAAGTTATTATGTCCTTACAGTATCAATACAAAATTATGCAGAAAGGTAATGAGAGTGTACAAAACTATCTATTGGAAAGTTTTCTTTTTTTATTCAAAACTAAATTCTCAGAATTAACATTGTTAAAAATGCATGGCAAAAAGAAAGGAGAATTGCTATGTAGATCTAAGGAGTAGTAGGGTTATGTGTGGTTTATCATCCTCTACATTATTCCCAGACCTTCCCATAAGTAAACTGAAAAACATGGCAAACGCAAGAACTAAACCTACCGCAAACGAAAGTTTGGCTGCAGCGTCGTTGCGGCTTCGATAACTTTCACACTGTATTTTACGGCCAACCTACCGAAAAAAAAAGTGTATGTGAAATATGAGCATATTTCTCACCTTACGACTTCTTTGGTTTAGAGCAATCTGGGAGTAGAAAATAACCCAGGACTGCAATGGCTTTGCATCGCTGAAATCGCTTATGTGAATGGTCATCAATACTGTGCTATCCTCTCAATCAATCATGAGCCAAAGTCAAAACCGGTAGTGACCTAGTTACCCGCGTTTTCCCGCGTTTGGAGTCGTTTTTACGTATTTTCGTTTAAACTCTTATTGTTCCCTTGTGTAAAACTAAGAGCAGTCCCTCCGAAGTCCAGTGTTCCGCGTGGCGCGCTAACATCAACTTTTCTTTCACTGACGTTTTGACTCGCCCGCAGAACTTCGCCGCAAAAAAAGTAACTGCGCATAGGCCATCCCTTGTGATGACGTATTTTTCTGATCGGTAACAGCACGTTTTTATTTCACGAACCTCAAACAAAAAGCTCTCTATCAAACTATTCCTGAACCAAGCTGTAAAAAAACCTACTGAAGCGCTCTCATCAGGACCACAAGCTAAGTCGAATAGTCTCATTTGGCTATTTTGGTAGCTGCTAAAATCATGTTTATCCCTTTTGATACAATCTGTACATAATTGCAGAAAGACATATTTGCTAACATATGTGCAGTTCTAAAATGAGCGATCGACAAAATTGTGGTGTAGTCTTATCTCAGCTGGTATAGCCTTGCACCGCTATCCGGGAATCACGAGTTAAAAATCTTATGAAAGCCACGTGTTCATTTGCCTTCGAGACTTCTCTTCGAGCTCCTTTCGATTGCGAATATCACGCGGGGATCTTTAAGACAAGTGGGGTAAAAAAGCTGCTTACTGCCAAAAAATCTTAAACTTTAAATCACTGAGCGTTGACCGGACAATCAAAGTTACCTTTCCATGTGTCAGCTGACGAACCATAATCAGCGGTCCATTTTCTGCGTCAAATGGGTTCACAATCAACCTGGCGACTGCATTCTGTTGAGGAGTTAGGTTCTGATTGTCCGTTTTAACCTAATCAAAAAAGACATGAAATAAGCTCCACTTTCCCATTAAATCGTACATAAACCTCATAGTTATCAATTTGTCGATTAGGAACTGCGGCGCATTTTGCGGGCTAAAATGGAGACATTGGCGCACTAAAATACGCATGCTCACGTGATTGTTCAGATTGTTTTGTTGTTGTGTTTTTTTTTTCTAAAATGACTCTTGGCGGGACCGAAAACATATTTCTTAACTCCATTGTTTTAAAACAGAGAGAAAACACTCCTCCTGACTAATCAAAGAGGAATTTTTGGGGGGTGGTGGGTCAGATCAATACTGAAATCTTAGTGTTTCACTCTTTCGCAAATATATTTAGAAGCTTTACCCAAACTGGATATTACATACACTGAAGATCAATCCTTACTTTTTCCACATACTGTTCCATAAAAAACACCGTCAATGTGACCCTAGAAACATAGCTCAGGTAGCTCATTGAATAACAGCCAAATTTTTTTTGATTCAAATCCATCTCAATCCAGAATGATTCAGAATGGCTCTCGGTGAACACAATACACAATTTTCTTATTTTTGTATACTTAGAATTAGAAGATGAGCCTCCATAATCTGGTTGAATTACTGTGTTTAATCTTACCTTAATATTAATTTCCGCACAGTTTGAACAAGCATCCACTACAAACTCAACCTCTCCATTTTCATCTGTCAAGTCTACCACATTGGGGTCTCGATCCTCTCTCTTCAAATCGATTTCGTTATTTCCCTGTTTCCCTTTGGCAGAAATCAACATTGGAACATTCTTAGCTGGCTTTGTGTTGGGATAGGTAACAACAGCCTAAAACAAAATTGCAATAATATTAAAATCTGCCAATAACTGTCAGATGTAATGCTCTACTACTCTCATATGAAGAAACTAACGTATGGAAGTAAAGACCCTTTCTATGGGCTACAACAGTTTGTTCGCTTTTAATTTTTATGACAAAACACCTGACTAGCACACAAATCATCCTTTTTCCAAACTTCACCTGATTTTCTTATACAAGACCTCCCCCTGTCCTCTGTTGGGCTACACAGTTTTTAACCCTTTGCACCCTAACATCAGGATACAATTTCTCCATACTGTTCTCTGTGTGTTTCCTATGGTACTTATAAAGAGAATTTGTTTAACAATCCAGAGCTTCTTTAGTTGGTGATCATTTCCTTTTAATTCTCACAACCTCAATGTTTGTTTTAGGGGTGATACTGATAGGAGAAAATAGTTACTAATCACTCTTAGGGGTTAAAGGGTTAAGACAAAGTATGAGGGCTTGAAGACTAAATTTAAATGTAAATTCACCCCCTGGAAACAAATACATGTACCCTCTTTAGAGGAGGGGGAGACATTCAACACCAGAAGAGTGCCAAGATATGGTCATTTTAACCAATTATAGGTTTTGTTCCCATCTCAAAGACCTTTTATATTACAGTTCTTACCTTCACTACATACCGCAATCCTGGTTTAAAATATCTTGGTGTGTTCTTAAAGGCAATGCGGTAAGGGCTTGATGTAAATTGGCATGTTCTATCCTCAACAGTTGCCTTGTTACCAGTCACCGCCTCAACAACATCAACCTGAACCAGAAGTCTGGCTTTCAACGGGAACCAGATATTCCCAGGAAGGTCTCGAATCATCTGGATCCGTCGTGGGACGGTAGTGACTCCACTGCTGTGAAGCTGAGTCAAGAAAGGACAGAGTTGAATGGTGAGACATGGACAAATGTTGTTAAGAACAATTTTGTTCCCACAAAGTCATTTTATCTAAGGTGTCTGCTTTAATGCACATTTCATTGGAAAAGAATGAAAGCACTTAACAAATTTGTCAATTCAAAAAATCAGTCAGTTATTCAAGGACTGAGTCATTCAGTTGGTCGGTCAAACAGTTAGGATCAGTCTGTCTATCAATCAATCAATCAATCAATCAATCAGTCAATCAATCAGTCTGTCAGCTAGGCAGTTTGTGAGTGAGTGAGTGAGTCGGTCAGTTGGACAGTTTGATCAGTCAGTCAGTCAGTTGGTCAGTGAGTCATTCAGTCAGTCAGAAAGTAAGTCCGTCAGTGAGGCAGTTAGATGGTCTGTCAATCAGTCAGCCAGAAAGTTTGTCAGTCAGTCAGTCAGTTAGTCAGTCAGTCAGATTTGCATTCAGTGATTTGATTTATCTATAAGTTGGATAAGTTGCTAAGCATGTAAGAGAGTGAGTTTCAGTTGGTTCATCAATCAGTAAATCAGTCACCCAGTTAGTCAATCGGTCAAGATCAGTTAACAAATCAATGAGAGAGCATGTACCAGTAAGTGAGTGACCAAGTGAGAGAGTGAGTCTGTCAGTCAGTGAGTCAGTCACTAGCCAGTCAGTCAATGAGTCAATGAGAGAACAGGTGAGTGAGTAACTGAGTGAGTGGGTTATTGAGTCAGTCAGTCAGTGAATCAGAGTCAATTAGCCAATCAATAAATAAACCAAGTAGTCTGTTGAGTCTATCAAGAAACTCAGCAATCAAAGACAATCAGAAGTCAGTCTGTCAATCTAATCTTTTTCCTGTGTTACAACTTACTATAATGGTTTGCGCATCAAACTTTATAGTTTGACCATCAACACCCTCAATAAACAAAGAATATGTAGCACTTCCGAGAACAGGTTTCCCATAAGTGTACCTAAAAAAATACAAAATAGGGCAAAACAGCTAAAAAAGAGATTGGTGCCTCATTGGTGCAAAAGTAACATCATGCAACAAGGAAGGAAAGAGGTTAAACACTGACAGATAACTTGTTTTTTAGATTTTTTGTTTATCTATATATTTCCTAAGACTGGAAGTTTACAAGTAAGGCTCAACTCTACCCTGTTAATTTCCTATTTATATCCCGACATTGAAATATGGGATACTGCTAGTGGGCCACTCCCTCTAGCTGTGATTCCCTGATATAGACCCAGTCCCTCACTATCACAGCAGAGCTCTGTCAGGGGTTTTCATTATATGTTATGTGGTTTCTTTGTGTAATATTTTTGCAAGAGCTGAGTGATAAGATTATAAGATTTTACTCCAGAACCAAAAAACCCAAACGATTCAAATCCAACAAGTTTTGCCACTATGTGGTTATCACACTAGCATCTTTTATCTGCTATATTATGGTGAAAATTAAGAAAATTTTATCAAAAGAGTTAAAGAGAAGTAAAAATAAATTGAGGAGAAAAAAAGGAAAAGGCCAACAGCCAGACATATGGTAAATCAGCAAGAAAAATTACTCTAGCTGAATTTTAAAATTTGTGGCTTTAGATCTAGCAAAGAGTTATTTATTTAGCATTTTTAGCTTTTTCTATGTTTCCTTTTATTGCTGTCTCCTCCTCTCTCCCTTAGAAAACAATAATACTGAAGTTCCCAAAAAGTTCTAGTAAAGGCCCAGCAATCAAATAGTACTTTAAAGCTCAGTGGTAGAATTTGGAGCACAGAATCCAAGGGACTGATATTTCTTGCAGGGGATACATAATGTTTCCTTTTCCCTACATTGTAACTAGATGAATAAAATTTTTCTATTTTTTTTTTCATGACCAAGCTTGAAATTTACCATCTTTCCAATTCTATGTAAGATATTCTTTGAAAAATGAAACAGAGCTACTTTGTATTTTAAAGTTTCTCAGTTTAGGATAGTGTTTTTTTTTGTAAGCAAAAGCAATCTCTTACCTTGCAGTAATATTGATCCCAAATGCATCGTCTGTTTTTAGTATGTAAGGTGGCACTGAGACTTTCACTGAAAACTTGGGGAGCACTAAGAGATTAAAGAAGTATGCATATCTATTAGCATGAAAAATACCGAGGAACCTAATAAGTATTTCAGAATATCCTTACCATATTCTTTAACTTCAAACTGCACAGAAGTGTTGTGGATGTTCTTTAAAAAAATGAAAAGAAAAAAAAAGAAAAACAGAATAAATAAAAAGAAATTCAGTTGATGACTAAGTGTAAAATACTTTGGCTTCTCTTTACTTCATGTAACTGAAATCATTCTGTTTCTCAAATTGAAATCTGTTTTGTTTTAATGGCACTCTCATTGACCGGGTAAGAGGTGTGATTCAGAGAAAAAAATAAGTTAGAGATCTGGAATACCTGGTGACCGTAAACGGCTGTTATGGTCCAATTACCATGGAGTATAAAGTCGCCCAGTTCGAGCCTTTTTGATATGATACCTTGAAAAGAAAATAAATAAATAACTTAACTATGTCAAATTAACATTCATCATCTGAAACACACTCAAATCAACCAACCTTACCATCATTTGCATTGCTTGATAGCTAGATATTCGAAAGACTAGTTTACCAAGTATTTAAACAGTACAGTCACCTTACACGAATCGCGGGGCCGTAAAGACACGTGAATCATATTTTGAAGGTTACTACATCTTCAGAGGCCAGCCGCCATTTTGAAATAGCCCAACCATAAACACGTGACCAAAAACAACTGGGGTCTGGTTTGATCCACTATCCACTTAAGAAAATTAACTATTTAGCCCTCTTATCTACCACCTAAGTTCTCGAAACACTTTTCGAAATACAATTCTTTCATAAGAGTGAAGGTGAATAGGGTCTACTTGCAAGTTTCAAAAAGAGGATGTGAGCCGAACACGTAGCTTCAAAAGAAAAAATGGACAATTTGCAGGAATGATGTGACCTTCTTTACAATCTCTCTGAATGCTTGACAAGGAACAATTCAAACCTGTAGTGGTGTCCAAGTCTTTCCACTGTTGTACACGGACACCCTGTGGATTCTAGAAAACAAAAGAAAGAAAGAAAAAAAAAAGGTTACACGCTTAGGACCAAATTCTAAACTCTAGTGAACAAAGATGATATAAATTATTTTCCAATAAGGCTTAAAAGTTTTGGTTAAAGGACTGTGCTGTGATCAACGAATTCATCGTCGTTCAAGCACTCAGAAGGAATTAAGCAAAGGACATTGTTTTTAACAAGACATTTCGTGGCGAGGGGGGCATTGGGATTTTAGCTTTCACGGCTTTAGCTATTTTTTAGATCGATTTTTTCGGTTTTTTGTTCCAAAAAAACTTAGGTTTTTCGGTTTTGGTGTTCATTGCGGTTTGCGGATTTTCTGTTTTTTAGCATTTGGTATTCGATGTGGTTTTCGGTTCTTCATTTGGGTTCAAATTTCATTCGATCTGAGCCATCATGTCTCCAGCAGTAGAGCATCGATCTTAAACAAACCAAAGAAAAAAGATGAAAAAAAAAAAAAAAGATAGTTAAGATGCTTACCATGACTACTACGGTAATCTATATCAAGGAAAAAGGAAAAAAAACAAAAAAAAATTTAGTACGTTCTTCGAAAATAATTAATTGGACATGATTGGTCGTTGTTCATCAAGGTCCTTCAATTAAAAAGAGAAACAGAGCTACACAACAGCTAGCTTTGTATTATGAAGGGTTAAGGTTTGGGAAGAGGGCTTCCTAAACCCTCTGTTACGAAGGAGTGATTTCAGAGCAAATAGGATTTGATTGCCGTACGAGTTTTATGAAACCTAAGTTGATTCGGATGGGAAAAAGAATATCCAAGAACCACTGAGAGTAACATGTGATTGATGTACTCACCTTCCTCCTTGATGGCTTCATGTCAAACTCAAGCGGCATCACTCTGATTTTCACTGTTTAATAGAATGAAGTTTGGGTTAGATTCAGTTCATTATACTGGGGAGGGTAGTCGTCTACCTTCATGAATTTTTTTTTAGGTTTGGGTCGAAAGCTGGGGATCAATCGCAACATCTTACCACTCTGTCTTGGTGTGTAGACGGGTTTGTCAGTCTGTATGAATACCACCCCGTCTTTGTAACTCAAAAGAATCTTCGCTTCTTTGTGAAACTGAAAGTGGCCATCATCTGACTTTGCAATCAAATAAATATACTGTTTATCTACGGAACTGGGATCTGAAAGGTCCTGTGGGTCCACCTGCGAGGGTCAAAGAAACGGCAGTTAATGGAAAAACAAAATTATACTTTCATGAAACCCCAGATAGTATCTACTGTTTCATACCTGAATCATAAAGCCCTTTTTTCTCTCAACAGGCCCATACATTTGCCTTTAAAATGTCGGTATAAAAAAACGATGTTGTTTACCAAAGGAAACACTAACAGTGAGCCAGCACCCACTTTCCCCTGAATTTAGACAACACTTGCAACATAAACTACCCATTACAAGTTAAACTGATCAAATTGTCGTACCTTTATGGGAAGAAAAATGCTTTTATCTGAAGAAAGGAAAGAAAATAATTAGAAATTTGACACTCGGGATTGTCGCATGAAAAAAAAACCACTTTTTTCTATTAACCAACGTTAAGTTACCGTTTGTCGCAACTCCTTGCACTTCTGAGAATGTCTTTTGTCTATGTGGATAGTCTTGTAAGTATAACTTCACTGTCACCGGTTGCGGTGCGTCGAACACCGTCACTGATACCTTCTCCTGGACACCAATGTGAAACATATTGGGAGCCATTATAGAAAACCTGAAATGATAACAATTGAAGAATGAATAATAAATCTTCCACCAAATTCACGACTTACTCCTGGGATCCGGCGCTTCGTCTCCCGCATTCTTTAGAAAAAAAACTTAAAAATATCTAATCTCAATGACTGGTAATTCTACTATGGACTGTTATGCGGCTTGTCAACACGTTGTTTAGTATGTCGATCGTCTAAATATATTTCTCTGATACTAATTATCATGGAACCTAAGGTTAAAAGCCTCAATGCTTTTTTTATAATTTCTCGCAAATGATATTTTTTTTGTCTTCTTTACCAATTTCTGTAAATTATGGTAATATTATATGAAATGGCAAATAAAATAAGATAAAAGAAAAAAGGAAACAAAAAAGATACGAATAAAACGCTTGTGGCTTAATGGAAAGAAGCAGAAAAAAAAATCACAGATCGGCAACGCGAGAACATGTTGTTGTTACTGATGCGTGTCATAAATGAGCACAAATTTACAAGTGAGTTGAACGCTTAATGGGTTTATGTGTCAAGTCTATAGGACGTCCTTCTCGACTAAGCACCCTCCCCTCCCCCATTCAAAACGGAAAGCAAGTAAATGACGAACCTCTCTTACTAAGTATTCCATTCGGACGAGACAAATGGAGAGATGCACGGTTACAGTATACGGATTATTATTTTTTTTTTTTTTGCTCGTTCAAATGAAATCTAGCTTTAGTAAAGGGTTTGACATAAAGCTGTCAGTATAATGTTAGAAAATTTGAATATATATCGTATTAGTTTAAGAAAAAAGTAATTTGTTATGACATGTAGAGCGGCACTCTTGCAGAGAAATGAAGTAAACACCCTTTTAAAAGCATGAATAAATCCATAAATAAGATTCTAATTAAAAAATTTAACAATCCGTGACGGTTCGTGTGAATTCGCAATTTTTTGCTTGGCTAGAAAAGCCAAATGCTTAAAACCCTCATGAGCTCCCGATGTTTGGGAAAAACAATACTTTTACTTCCTGAGACACCTACGCGGTGATTGGAAAAACAAGATTAAAATCAGCAACAGCAGTTCAGGACAAGCAATGAGCAGGACCTAATGTTAAAGGAAGTCGAAACACAGCATGAGATCGGATCTGCACTCTCGCATATCGGATAGGGTTTCACGTGCCCTACAAAAAGGATACTCCAAATGAATTTCATATTGTGTGACCGCGAGATTTCTTCTTTCGCCGTCTCTCGACCATTCTGAGAACTTTTGCCAATGTTTAATTGCAACAGAAGCTCAACAGCCCACCCACGAGAAGGTTCACTTCCGGTTTCGCAGAAGTTTATTTTTAATTCTTTTAAATGCCAATTAACATCTGGAAGATTTAGCTAGACACTCGTCTATTTCCAAACATCAATTCCCGATGAAAAATAATTGAAAGCTTTCAATGCTGATTGAATTAGTCATCATTATCATTAGTTAGAAAATTAGTCCAAATAAAACTATCTTTCAATCAAATTAACTAATTTGTATTTCCGGTTTCAAAGCATTTTTAGCTCTAGGCATGAAACGGCCCACGTAATGCCCTGTCACTCAAGCATAAAGGTTGCACAACGGCCAATTTCTTTCTTCAGAGAAAACGTTTCAGTTTGATCCGGTGCATACATACACTTCAAAGCGCATTCTTCAGAGCCCCCATGCGAACTAGGTGGCCACAAAAATCACCAATTACAATTTTATTCTGGTATGCTTTAAAATATCTTTCTTTGCATCTAATATTTCTCGCCAGTTAGGAGCGCAGGTCAACGCTTTCGCAAATCAACACGATGTTCATGAACTGAGAAAAGTATAATGTCCGATATTTTAAATTCAAGAGGGCTTCTTCCCACGAGCTAATTTTTTTTGGTGCTCTCTCAATTAGATGGTAGTCATTTGTCTAGAAGCACGTCGCGCCGTTACCTTTCACGTTACGGTTGACGACGCACTTGAGCTCAAATAGTTCAGCCCAATTTACCGGCTTTGATTGAAAGTAAAAACTCGTTTTATAATATTATGACTTTTGTGGCGGACTTGCATTCACTTTCAGTGAATCGACGTAGTGGATAAATGCTGAAGCGTGATTACCCAACATTTTGCAGTTTGTGTTACTAATACAATATGCGCCGAAACTAATGAATCCAAAAAAGATCAAGACAAAAACAGAGACCTAATCGCTGTAGAAAGACCAATTTAACTAACCTTTTGGCTGCTACACAACCCAACGCAAGCAGAAGTACTGTTATTCGCAGCATTGCGCCGAGAAGCTCCGCCATCCTTGTAGCAAAGCTTTGGAATAATGAAACTCCTTCCTGCAGTGCTGTGGTTATAAGGCGTGATGTGATCTGCTGAGACGTGCCTCCTGGATGCATCAAGTTGCAGTGTTGACAGGTTAATCTTAATTTTCCTCGTGTTTCACTTTCTCTTTGTCGCGAAACAAGGAAAAGAATGTCTTAGGTCACGGCAGAATAACTTCCTTTCGGATCTGATTGGAGAATAGTTCCTAGTTTTGAATGCATCACACGTACAACATCGTAAGTGAGAATTAAAATCACATTATGAGCTGTAAGGCTGCCCCTGATGTTGTCAATTAAGGGAGTAGGCAAGTATATGAGGGGAAATTTGGTAAACACTACTTAGCTCCATGTGTCGAATGACCACCCGTCCCCCACATGAACTCTAGGATATAACTTCTCGTATGGATAAATTATTTTATGGATTTAAATTAATATAACTCATTAGCGTAATTGTTACACCTTCATGCCCAGACTTAACAGGCTGAAGCAGTTGTTTAATAAAATGTCAGCAATACGTAATAACGCGGAAAACCTCCAAAGTGTCCCATCCCTGGAATAATCCACAACGTCGAGAACGAAAGCCCCTTGGCAGGGCTCGAAAGGAAAAAGCTTTGGGGCACTGATATTTTACTTCCCCTTGTGAAAAACTAGACTCTCACTCAATATTTTTTATATGGCGACAAAAATGTAATGGGAAGTCCGTTTTTTCTGGGAATTTATACAAAACGCGTGTAAGAGGAATATATTATTTCCGTGGCTGCCTTCCATCAACACTTGATTAAGTATATTTTTGTTATAAAAATATTTAGGTAACTGACACCAGTGATTTTCATAGATATTTCTCCTGGAACAAAAGGAAATGCTATCATCGAGAATGTTCCAAGTCAACAGGAAAAATCATCCGGGACTAAGGATTTCCTCAATTTGTCCCATATTGCAATGTGATTTTACTCTATTAGTTCAACACGGTTGAGTAATGAAATGGAAGCTATGTTTGATCACGTAGGCACACGGTTTGTTTGGCAAAACTCCATGTATTAATTTCCATTTCAGCTTACTTTTAGTTCCATAAGAAAGGCACCTGATTTCACAATACAAATGAGTAATACTTTTTTTTTTCAGGAGATCATGCATACCTCCTGTGTAATAGCCTCAGTAAAATGCAAAATGAAATGTATAATTCTTACACTATGAAGCAACCGGGTTAGTCACGTTATCGAAATAAATCAGAGACAATAGACAGCTCTCAGCTATAAGGTTTCTTTCCGGATTATCTGAAGCGTAGGATTAAAAGGAAATAGTGGCATGATGTTCCTTAACCTTCAGCAGCCGCGACAACTAGACCATGACGTCATCTATGTATTTCGGTGTTACATTCACATTGTACTCTCCCCGCGGCTCTGAAAACGAGAGCATCGCGAATATACCTTTAAAACCACTTCCCTGATTTAGTTGAGTGGCAAAATCAAAACTTTATTGGGTAAAGTAGGCATGCTAAGATGCAAGGGAGGGAATAAAAAAACAAAGTGAGTCGCCTTGTCTCAATAATGGAAAAATTCGTGTCAGGTCAACATCCTGTGACAAATCCATTCCGTTCTTGACTCGCGCGCGTCGTGGCTCCTCGCGGGAGTTCATCCGCGTCCACACGCTCACTCGTACACTCGATCAAGCCTTACAACGAAATTAACTCGTAGAAAGGCCACCCAAATATACCCTATAACCTCTAAACTCTGATTGTTAATTCTCCCCTCTAGCCGCTACACATACCCTTATAAATAGTTACGAGATTTTGGTTTTAGATCAAGAAAACCTCTACCAGATGCGTTTATGTATTCTCATTTCCTGTGTGCTGGATAATGTAAGGGATAGTCACTTCTTGCAGTTACCCTACCCTCTCCTGTAGTTCCTCCTTGCTGTTCTATTCTCGAGCAACTGACCTCTAAATTGTATCGAAGTGACAATGAAATGATCTGCAAGCGACAATATCCCCTATAAGATACCTTTTACAGTAAAACAGGTCTCACAAGTATTTCAGGCTGGTTAGTACATTACACTTCATCCAGTGTAAGTTATATTCAAACCCGTAACTGATCCTCGTATCTCGACTGTAGAGCTTGTGTCGAGGAAAGCAAGAGGAAATATATATGGAGCTTACTTATTTTTACCATACTCAGGGAAGTGTTTCCATCTTTCGAAGAGCTACCAATGAGACTGAAGAGTCAGTTTAACAGAGCTAATTCACTTGTCCATCTTATAAATCCAGCTCATCTTTCAATGTCTTAATGTCTTTTCCGCCCTTTCGTTCCGTTTATGTTTATTCTTGCTCCTCAATTTGTCATCCTTGGCGAGTTGTTATAGACAGGATCACTTACAATCAAAGGCAACTTCAATCGAGCTTCAGCTAAACGTACAAAGGATTTGAGAAAAATCTCTATGATATAACGAAAAAGAAAACTTCAACAATTCAATCGCTGCCATTACTTTATTACTAATTGACTTATTTATCTAAAAAATTTTATTACTAATTTACTTCTTTACCTAAGAAAAAAAACAGCAAGATACCGCTGAGCCCATTATCATCTGACATCAAGTTACAAGGATAAAAAAATTTGCTGCCATCATTATTCCATTTAAGGAGATTTTTAAAAACATATTGAAGGATTCTTTATCAGAGTACACTTTTCTTTAAAATCGGGGCTTTGGAATCATAGTTACATGTATGAACATCGTCTGTCTACCAAAATCGATTATTCTCCTTTAAAGTTTGGTACCTTGTCACGTCTGAGGCCTATCCTCTTGTAATGAAAAGTCATTGTTAACAAAAACTGCTGTCATCATTTCTTAAAGACACTGAGTGCATTTCAATTACAGATCTAGGAGCAGCAAGACTACAAAACAAAGTAATCACTGTGGCCCATTAGTAAAAAAGAATCATCAAAAGGGAACAGTAAAAGCCTAAAACAAGCAACGACTCATCTTGGGCGAAGCTATGCAAAACCAATGGATTGGAGGTTGACTCAATTTCAATAAAAACTCGAACATTTTTCTAATCTTTATATTGTTTCATTTTTTGCTTTATCCAGTCGACAAATGGATGCACTTTAGTGTAGTATCCGTATTGCCCCTTAACCGCGCATCCATCGCCCCAACTTACAATACCAGCGTCGACCCATGCATGGCGTTTGCCATTTTCTACTTTTGTATCTAGAACGTATGCTCCACCGCTATCTCCGTGGCAAGTGTCGTTTTTGCCCTCACCATCCCCTGCGCAAAATGTTTTGGCAGAGTCGAATTTAAGGCTTGCTTTGTTCTCACACAACCGGTCATCTTGGATTTGAAAAGAAGCATGTTTCAGCACTTCTGATGAGTCGAGAGTCCTAGCCCTTTTTCCAATTGGAACATGTTTTGTTCCTCCCCATCCCGCCACTGTGCCGTAATTGCCAGGAGTTGCCAAATCTGGTTCACCCTTCTCAGGCAAACACACAGTTCGCACAAACGCTTTCAATTCAAACGGCGGCTCGACTTTCACAAGAGCTATATCATTTCGGAACGAGCTGAAGTCAAAATCGTCGTCATAAGGAATTATTTTCTTAGGTTTTCTTTCTTGCGTGGTCTCTTCATTTCCCTTCCTTGTTAAGTTATGAACACCAGCGTACAAAACGTATCTGAGAATATTATAAGAATAGGTGTGACGTCATTACACTATTTTGCGTCAGAATCAAAACGAGAACTTTGCGGTACTGATTTCAGTAGCTTTTAGACCAACAGCGAAAAAACATTTTATTTTTTGATGGCCCACTTTCTGTCACACACGAGAACAAGAAAAACATGAGCTTGGAATACACTGAAGAATAGGGGAAAAATACCAACAAAAGTGGTGCAAGAAAAGGCCGGATTAAATGATCCAAACTTCCACTTACTAATATCCTTAATGCATAACTTTTGAACGAGGAAATTTCAACTGAATTATAATTTTTTTTTGCGTACAGAGAACTTATATCGTTTTGTTTGATGTAACTATAACACTATAATGATCAGTATATGAATAAAAATCAGAGCATGGTGATATTAGACAGGAAGACAGACAGACCCACGGAAGGGTTGATGGAAGGCGAATGGATCAACTATCAACGAATGGAGGAACTGATGGGCGAGGTGAATGGCAAGATGGATGGAAGGAATAAAAGGAAAGGGATAAGCATTTGAATGGATAACGAACAGATGGATGGTTGAATGAATATATGGATGCGTTGACTGGGAAAAGATCAGTTGGTCTGCAACTCACGAGGACGGGCTGGTAAGTCTTCGGACCCAGTTTATCTCCTTTTTAAAAAAGCAATGAGCGGCAGTCAAAACCCACTGACGAGAAATAAGGGAACCACTACAGTGGAATTCCTGTTGTCCGACCCAATCATTGTCTGAAAGAAGACGAAATTAAAGTTGAGTTAACAGGTTTTATCGCTAGCACGCTCTTGTTTTCGAAATTTGAACCTAAATACTCTACTCTACTCTGCACTCAATTGCAATGACATGCAAAGCGCTTTGAGCGCTTTGCCAAGATCTGATTGTTAATTCTTCCTCCAGTTGATACACATTTCTTTGTAAACTAGTCACGAGAATTTTGTGTTAGATCAAAATAACTTCTACCTGATAAGTTTTCATATTCTCATCACCTGTCTGGTAGATAAAGTATGGATATCATAGGGAGAATTAACATGTTAATCAATGCTGAGCTCTCTGTGTCAGCAGTTTTTCTACTTGTTTGTAGAATAGAACACTTAAAGCATTTTTTTAAGTTATTAAAATTAATCTAAACTTGTCGAAAAAAGGAGGCACTTCAGTACTGTCTCATGCATCTTATTTCTTCTTACAGTATCGCTTCTAAATCAAACATCACGAGAATATGGGAAATGATCGCAACTGAAAGAATCTCTCGATTGTTAAACAAATCAGCTTCGTCAGTAACATCAATAAGAAATGGAAAATATGCTTACTGATGTTAGGATGTGAAGGATTAAGGGAGAAGTTTACTCCAAAAAGCATGTAATTTTTTACCTTCGAAATTATTCAGTGTTTAGATTTTTTTATCATGATTTGAGATTTCAGAGTGAACTGACCCTTCGAAAGAGCCGTCAATTATTGTAAATATCCGACTACTGACGATAAACTAGGTAACCTGGCAAACGCAAAACCACATCAGGATAAAGATTTATCCAGTGGATAGCGTTATCCAACCTTCGAACAACCGTGGCCGGGCAGTTAATTCAGGCGGTACGTTTTCAAGAGGTACTGCTCTGATTATCGCCCCCAACCGTTTTTGCCTGATATGAATATTTACATGAAAGAACACACAATGAAATAAACTTTACTTGTGACGATGTAAATTGCAACTTGCCAGGGCCACCTTCCTCTCCTTGAAATTTCACCACCAACGATACGTCCGCGCAAGTCATATTGACTTTCTCCACACGAAGAATAGTCTGTAAGAAAGTAAAAATTTATAACGGTGGTAAGTTTCTAAAGAAACTCTGATATTGCTTCGGTGAGCGTGTTGTAAGATAATTGGATTTTACCAGCTGAGTTAAGCGTTTCGAGAGTTAGCCCTTCGTCCGAGCGAAACATTCCAAAGCCCAATTATCTTGTACGAAAGTACTACGCGTTTGGAAAGGGTTCGACATTGTCTCCAGGGTTCGGCACTCAACTCATTAGACAAGTACTGTATTCCAAGGAGGAGTGTGAAAACTAACTTTCCCTATTGAAAGGAAAGAATCAGTTCCGCTCGACCTTGTTCTTCCATACTCCTCTTTGGTCGCAACCTTCTATTTACCGATAAGAGGGTTCGATTGGCCAAACAAACACTTATACCCAATTCAAACCAGCAAAACAAGTTCGGTTTGACTGCATGACAATTGAAAACAGAGATCTGCAAAACTAAATTTCCATAAGTTTCAAGTAATAACTAACTTGTATTTTGAGTGTGCTAAATTTCAGTTAACAAACATTGGTTTAAGCACCTTCTATAAGTAGACGACTTAAAACAAAAAAGTTTAATAAAACAGTAATAAAATATGTTCAAGCTTTGGTGTGATCGGGGTATTTAGTTGGTATGTCAAGACTTTTAAATCAAGGGAGCTTTAACTATACGTAACATTGAAGTATGAATTAGCAATATTTAGATTTTCAACAACCAACACAACTTACTAACATAGGTGTTTACTGCTTTGTCAATGACTCTATCAAGATCTTCATAAGTTCTGAGGCGTACTACATTACGCTTGCCATATGACGCTATTTGCCATAGTTCTGTTTGACGTACGTCCCTTCCCACTCCTTGTGATAATAAAAAATAAAGTTACAAAACTGATAAAAAAAAATTTCATAACAAAAAGCGATAGAACGGAGCAGCAAGCCTGGACCACTTGAAGCTAGAAAAAGCCCAATCGCGTGGCGTAGGAATCTTGACTTTAGCGAATGGCTGGATTTTGCATAGCAACATAAACATAAAAATAAAAAAAAAAAATAAAAAAAACGCAACGCATTTTGGGAATGCAAAAGAAATTGATCAACGAGGAGCGTTCTCATTTTTTCTGAGAAGGTCTAGACTGTGCTTGAATGGGAATAGAAGTTACGAGGTCCCATGTAAATTTGGAAATAAGGAAACTAATATACTGTTTGTTTTAACCAGGAAGGTCTGACCATACAAAATTATGTTTTTGTATGGTCACAAAAGACCATGACGTGACCATGACAAAGAGCAGCGTTGATTTCTGTAAACGACTTCCTCTTGGTGAAGATTATTCACTAAAAAGTTGATTCAACTGCTTATCAAGGACTATGTGAATGAACCTAAGGTTAAACAGGTGAGTGAAATACTGCTACTTTAGGCAAGGTCCTCTTACCAATAACATATATTTCAAAGTCATCTTCTTCGCGGAGTTTTGCCGCTAATTTTTGGGGAGGACCCCCCGTGTTTGATTTTCCGTCTGTTATGAATATCAGCACCCCATCGCTGCCAAACCTTTTGTGAGGGACCACTACATCTTTGACCTTTTTCAAAGCATCAGCTGAGGCAGTTGCTCCCCCTTCGAAACGTATGTCGTCAATAGCTGCAAGAGTCTTATTGATTGTGCTGCCCTTTTCATCTCCCAAATTGAAGTGTAGTGTAACGTCTGTGCCAAATGTTACAGCCGCTGTCCTTATTTTGTTTTTGAAAGCCCTATAAGAGTGGAAAAGCTTCTACCGTGATTACTCTCAGAGAAATATAGGGGTACTGGAGCCTAGGGGAACTGTTCCAAGAGTTAGAGATGATGAATTTTCAAGACTGCTCCAGGTTAAAAACCTCGGTGATGCTCTTACACACTTAGAGGTGCCGCCAAATTACGGTGAAACACGGGCACAAATTTACGGCCGAGGAAAAGCATAAGTTCAAGATTCCCAGGTCCACACTACATTAATACTTTTCTATAATTCAACATCTAGGAAGAGTCCCAAATTCAAGATATCTTGGGTCGGTTAAAAATACCGTTATACGCTGACACAAGATAATCAAAACTACAACAAAATTCTCGAACGTGATTAGTTATCACCAGCCCGATTTGAGCACTAATAGGGCAGTGTACGCGTCATGCTTGTAATTGAACAGTGTAATACGACAGTTAAAGGGACAGTTAACACGTCATGCCTGTGTAAGTGGACAGAACGCGTCATGTGCGCACACTGTTGTCTCGCATTTCGCCGAGTCAACTTTTGCTGTTATTTTTTAGGAAAATGTCTAACCGATGTCTAGTTTCTTTCTCAAATTTTGTCATAGTTTTGTAACAGGACTTCGTGTTGTTCAATTCTGTCTGTAATCATACTCGTGATTTTGTTAATCACTCGTATGATTACAGACCGAAATGGACTTCACTCAGTCCTATTACCATTACTTATCAAGTTAACACTGTATTGAAAGTTCAAGTTCACGCATGCGAGGAGAAGCGGCCCCAAATTGGAGATTCAATCAACGAGTTTGCTGGAGATGTTAAAAATTTTGCCCTTCTGTTGCAATACCTCTTAACATAGATGTTGTGCGAAAAACTTCCGCCAGTATAAAAAATTTTGTTGTTGTACTTGTGTTACTGATACAAAAATGTTAAACATAAGTTAGGCATAACTCGGGCTAGCCGTCGCTTCTTCATGTTGAGTGTATTGACGAAAAATATTTCATCGTCGTAATTTCTCCCCTGGAAGGTTTGGTGGAAGATCAATCGAAGAGAGGAAAGCGATAATCGTAAATAATTTCACGTCTACAGACTAGCCAGGTGCCCGAACACAAACATAAGGAAAGGTTAACTTTCAACCCGTACCTCGTGCTATTTGTTCCAAGGAATTTTACAAGCTTCTTCACAAATCTCAGACCAAGTTGAAACTTTTCTCTTGTTACGCTGGTGGAAGCATCAAGCACAAATACTAGATCTAACATGTTATCATACTGATTGAAGATTGCTCTCCCGCGAGTATTCCCGGAGGAGTTCGTTGTATTGACACTGGTATACGTCAACAAGGTATCGATGAGATTCTTCCGAAGATTGAAGGCCGTTGTGTTAACATCTTCGAAACTGTCCTCGACTTTATCTAATTAAAAAAAAAAAGAAAAAGAAAACTTGAAAAGAGATTCAAATCTAAACGACAAGAAACATTCATTTTTGTTCAGGCCATATCCGTAGACTATTTCAGTAAAACAACACTTTTTCTAACACAGAAACTCATGGAAAAAGTGGGCAGTATTCTATACCTTTACAGAAAGTCTCTGTGCCATTCCATGTCCTGTTCTCTCTACACACCCGCACCGCAGAACCTTTGAGCACAAATCCACGATTGCACTTGAATTTCACAATGTCTCCTTTGTTGTAGCTGCTACCGTACTTTCGTCCGCTTACGGGAGTACCAAGAATCGGGCAATGAGTGTCTGAAAGAATATCATTTTTCAATCAGTGCCTTCAATAAGACCCAGCAACCGCCGGAGCTCCGGCAGGTATTCTGTTGGGAATCGCCGGGTCAGCCGGGTATACTTTGTATGCTTTCAAGCAAACTCACGGAGTGAGGCCTAAAACACCTCGAGTTCTTATAGAGTTCTTTCATTCGACTTTTACCTTTATAAACGACTTTTGATGAAAATGATTAATATTGTGTTATCATATATTCGAGCATACGTTTCATACATTTCCAGCAAAAAAACGATCAGTTAAACAATTTTTTTAAAGGAGACTAATACTTAATGATCAACTTTGGAAGTAACACCGAAAACCTCTATTGAAGCCAGTTTATTCTGAATGGAAGTAATGGGATATTAGTGGGAAATTGTAATTTATATTATTCTCTGGCGAGTGCTTCACAATTGTAGCCACCTTCTTCAATTCTTATTGAAAGCACTGTTCCATTCAAACTTCGTGTCTCTTCGGCCAAAAATAAACAGTTTAAAGAAATAATGGTTGCGATTCATCAACAGAATTTCCATCATCTGATCATCAAATATAATCAAAATGGAGTTCAAGTTGTCTTGCGTCCGGCACACAAGGGTAAAAATGATGGTAGGTGGTGCAAAAACGTTTTGAGATTTAAAATTTGCGATTCGAGGACTTCTTTATTATAACTTGAAACGTTAATGTCACTTTGCTGTTATGCTGTTATGTGAGATGAGCCATTGTTCATTTCCGTAATTCAGATGTACCGATGAAAGAAAATACAGCTTGTAACAATCATAGTAACCGGTAAAATCCACTTACTTCCGTTTTGACATGTAGTCAGAGATCCACTCCATTCCTTATTTTCCAGACAGATTCTCACCGCTGAGCCGTGGAGTTTATATCCTGCTTGACAAGAAAACTGCATCGTACTTCCAACTGTTCTGTATCCAAATCGGTGACCTCCTTCTGGTCTTCCAGGATCAGGACAAACTTTCTCTGTTTGGATTTCAATTAGAAATTCAAAATAATGAATGAAATGGCATACTCCACATCATCCAGTGAACGGTTCAAATGTCCCAAAAAAAGCTCTCATGGCAGATAAGTCAATCTAAGGCAGAAAAACGTGAAAAAAAAACTAAACAAAACAAAACAAAAAAAAAAAATAAGGAAAATGATGGAGAGATATGGGTGATAAGGATGATGGCCAAAATCCGCCCTCCATGAATTTTTTCTTGTTTTGTATCACATGATACTTCCGCCCCATTCTATTGAATGCCTCAGCTGGGTTTCACCAAATACACTTACTGCTACAATATGGCCACCGTCGAGGCATCCAGCCATTTTCCAAGCAACTGACTGTTTCAGATCCTTTCAGCTCATAGCCTTCATTGCACTCGAACAACAAAGTTGCGCCATAAAAGAAATTGGTTTCATATGAAGTTATATTTCCATTTCGCATGGTTAGCTTTCCAGGATCCTCGCATTGGATTCCTGTGGAAATATGTTGCGGGAGAAGAAAACATCAGAACAAATTTGACGTGGGAAGTAGGGATGAATATGGACAATGCAGAGGGATAGCATTTTTGTTTGAAATTTATCTGCTTTACACTGAAGAGGCTTGGGCCGTTGTCCACTGTAGTTGTCATCGATATATGGTCACTTAATTGAGGTATTTGGAGAGATATACCACTTCTTAAACTCGTTTTCTGAGTCTGTGCTGTCAGTTACAGACTGAGTTTTTTCTGCTCGAATTTATGGCTTAAGCGTGAAGCGCGCGAGCTATAAATCCGAGCGGAAAAAACAGGGTTCCGTAACTTATTGTGCAAATCAGTACAAATAGAGGGTGAAAATTTCAATTCAAACAGACTTTGGAATTAAGTAGGCCGCAAAGTGATAAAAGCTCGCGAAGTTAACCAATCAGACCACGTAGTGAGAGATATGATAAGTATCTATTACATGAAGTCGTTAAATAGTTTTCAACTTTAATCGTGGGGAAGCATTACGACTTACGTGAACATGACGGAGCTGTAGACCACACTCCATTTTCGAGACACTTTCTGCTGATTGGTCCGTTAAGTTTGTAGCCTCTCACACAGGTGTAACTGAGTGTATCTTTGAAGTCATAACTTGAACCTTCAACGTGAGCGTGGGGGACATCGCTGGGCTTCCCGCAAGGACCTGACGGAAAAAGAAAATAACAGCGATTAATAGTCCTAAATAAACTGAGAGTAAAACACCATTTGGCATAAACGGCCATATGGAGATAAGGGGTTCTATAAATGACTCTTGCTGTGTGCCAGTATTTGTGGTTTACAGTCCATGGTTTCACAAAAAGGGAAGACAGAGAGAGACGACAAACAACATAAAGAGCTGGAGTGTAACGAACCTAGACATTTAGGTGCCCTGGACCACTTTCCAGTAATACCACATTTTCTTCTTTTGGGTCCTTTCAGTTTGAAGCCGACGTCACATTCATACTTCAAATTATCCTTGAAGTTAAAACTTGAACCTGTGTATTTAAGGTGTGGTATAACCTTGGGTCTTCCACAAGGTCTGGGAACTAAAAGACAACAGGAGGTAAAGACATACATGTAGATATACACCTGAGAGAATTTTGAAATAAATTATAAAACGTGAAGTGAAACAAAATGAACAATGTCGAGGAAGAAGCCCAGGAGCTATGGGGTTTCAATCATTTTTGAATCATTTATTGTTACCTAAACATTTGGGGTCCTCTTTCTCTCTCCATCTCCCTCTCCTGCAAGTCCGCAGTTCAGACCCGGACAAAATGAATCCTTTATGACAAATGTATTTTGCTTTGAATAAGCGTATGTTGATTTGGATCACGGTATGATTCGGTGGATTCCTCTTTAAGTCTCGGAGCACTTGTGCGCAACCTTTCCTTCCAGACCCTGCAGTTAAATAATGTAACGCAAGTAAATTCAAGTCGTCATACCGTATTTCCTCGAATAAGCGCCCACCCCCTTGGCTACAATGTCAAACAAGCGCCCCCCTCAAGATATTGAGGGGGGGGATAGGATAGCCTGTTTCTCTTGCCACTTTATTTATATCTTTTAAGCTTCAACTACAAAGGGATCAGTACATGAGAATAGTTTCTTTTCCTTCGGTTAACTTCCAGTTATTTCCATCTCAATGCGCTTCTAGAATTCCTTTACGTGCGTTATCTATTATTTAATTTTTTTTCCTACTGTCGTGCTACGTATGGGGGATAAGTTCTCTCAGTTTATATTCTCTTGGTGCTAACTTAATAAACCCCCCTCCCCTCCCCTCCCCCCCCTCGAATAAGCGCCCTCCTTATTAGCCGAAATCTTGTCCGGGCGCTTCTTCGTAGAAATACGGTAAATTAATCTAATAATTCTGGAATTTCATTTTTTTCATATGGGGGGGGGGGGGGGGGTCGGAGGATTCAGTTGTCTTCATATTAAATGTTCAAGGATTTCAAACTTACTTGCGCTCTTGACACACTGAACGGAACAGGTCAATATGGCAGCAAACGCACATAATACTATCTATGAAGAGGCATAAAACAAAATCAAAATATCAAATTGTCTATTCACTCTCGCGGCACCTTGACTTGGAAAAAAAAGCGCTTGGCGTGACGAGCTGAGACGACGGTTACGAACGAGGCTACATAGATTCTCTGACGCAGGGAACGATCGAAAGAACAAAGAGCGAGTAACATTCGGAAACCATGGATTATTATTTCAGGTGGCCTTTATGAAAAAGAAACAACGGGTTCAGAATTTTCATTTCATTCTATGTTGAACTAACTCGGTTTTGTAGACGATTGGATCCATTGTAGACTATTTTAAGAACAGTAGTCTGAACTAGCTGCGTAACAACCGCTTCAGCACAAAATGTCGCATGATTCATCGATGTCTGGATTTAACTGAGAATTCGAACACCTCTTATTATAAATCACTACGGATCCAAATACCCTTAAAACGATAATCCAGTGAAATTGATGCATCCCAAAACTTTTCCATACAGTAATCTTCGTCTCAGATATTTATCCTTGTATTGTAACGAACACTGAGTCACTTTAGGTTTTTGTTAAGAGTAAGTTGAGCTTGGCACTCCATCATGAATCAGTAAAAACTACATTACGCATTCTGGTAGACATCAAATTTGACAATGAGATACTGTATATAGGCAATTTCCTATTAGATTCAAGATTATTCTTCCCAGAAAATCTATGACACTGGATCAATTAAGATTCACTTCAATTCATCTTAACGCCCTCAATGGAAGGTAAACATTCTTCTATAATTATCTGACCGGCGAATAAAAACATAAAAAATACCCAGAAGGCACACTTGATATTTGTGGGCAATGTTCGCTCACTTCTTCATCCTAAAATCGAGGAAGAAAGGTAGAAAACAAATAATTTGTATGAAAGCGACTCACCTTGAGTCCTAAAGACATCTTGAATCACCTCAAATCTCATTTGGTTTACAGTTGCACCACTTAGACTGCATGCTTCAACTTCCTTACTAACTGATGCTTTTACATCCTGTCAGCTTTCAGACGCCTTCTCTGATCTTGCGCGGATCAATTGCGCTGATCAATTGCCAAAACAAACAGGTACTCACGTCCATTGGAAGTATGAGGTTTCGATGCGCTTCAGTGGAACGAAAGGTCAAACACACAGTCGTTTGATTACGGTTGAGGAGGTATCTAATATTCAAACGTGCAGCAGCCGGTAGCCAGTAATTTCACAAGCACATACGAACAATTAGTTTTTAGTTTTATTTTTTAATCTAATTCATAGTTTTGCAAGGTTTAGGTTGATCATTTTAGTGAAGGACCATCAATTTTTCTTAGAGTTGGAAAGTTGCCGTAGCTTTTAACATAATTAATATTATTATTGTATTATTTCATTATCTAAACTGGCCCCTACGTTAAATAAAGTTATCTATCTCCAGATAAAACTTCGTTTGCAAAGATGTCAGCTAAGAGAAGAAAATATCACGGCTAACAACGCAAAAAATTAATGCTCGAGCACGGAAAATACTAGGCCAAGTTCTCCTGACTGAAGTGAAAATGTCAGAGAGAGAGTGAGTGAGAGATCTTTTGTGTTTCATTATGCCTCGTGCAAGGTTTGTGAGAAAAACCAACATCTGATTACCAAACATTCAAATACTGTTAACAGACAATTTTTTCGAAGAGGATTGCGTGACAAGTCTGAAGTAATTTGATTAAAATTTGATATTGTTGTCCACTTCCTAAAATCACCTTATTTCTTCAGTCGGAAACAGTGTAGTGATGTTCTCTGGCCGAAACACGGACGGTCCTCTCGCCGTCGTGCAGGGGAAACGTAGTATAAAATAAGAACAGCCTTAATTCTAATGATACCATCATTCAGGGATTCTTATAAATATGAGAAAGAAAAATTTGAAGCTTACCTGAATTCACGTGTCTACAGAAATGACACGACTTCACTTAAAGGCCAGGTAAAGGTTTAACGTCAGGTGATGGCAAAATTACATGGATAATTCATCTTTTCCGCAGTCGTGAAGATTACAGGAAGATTACATCGAAGCAGCTCAAAAAATGTTTGTCGTAACAAAGTGAAAGCAATGCGTTTTTGAAAAGCAATGCATGGAATTCCAAACTAAGAAGGCGAACGAACGTCTATTTCCGAAAGCCATGAAATTTTAAAATGGCTTAGAGTAGGAGCAATTTTGGCGAGTGAGTGCTCAATATTTTCTTAACGCAAATTATGGCCGCCATCTTTGATTTATATAGTGGCGGAAGTCTAGGGAGGGTCCGACGATCAAAAATAAGGAAAGTGGTGGGGGTGGGGGAGTGAAGATTCTCGCCCTTCCCCCGCCCCCACCCCAGCCTCCACTCTAACTCCAAATCAAAAATGCCCGGTCGAATAAACGATCGAATGAATACAACATTAGCTCGCCCCAATAAGACGCCTGCACTTCAGGCAAAAACAACAATGGAAAGAGATATGGAGCAAAAATCTTAAGAAAATCTGAAATGATAAGAGTCACAATGAGGCGCGAAAGCGAAGATAACTTATGTGATATAGAGAGAATCAGTGCGAAACAGATGTATGCCTACAGCGCTAGGCAGGTTAAGAATTGCATAACAGATAAAAATTCAAGTAGAAACTCTTAGAATTTTTTCAGTGTAATCTCGACACAACAAAACAAGTCCAAAGTATACTATTCGATAGGAGATATCCATAAGTACTGAGTTTACCTGCGAATCTCAACTGCTTTTGTGCAGACAATGACAGTGTAAAAATCAGTAAAACTTGGCGTTTATTTCATTTGCAAAATACTGTGCGGCATAATTAGGCTATGAAGATACTTTTTAAAAGTTAATGCTTCCATTTTTCATCTACCGATGCTTCTACTTTAACTCCAGAATTAACCTTTCACAGCCCCAAAACAGCGAAGCTGACTTAGAAGGAAACTCAGTAATCTGGCGCAAAATGCACACTGGTCAGCAGTCTGCCTTCAACGCGAACCTCAGAAAAAAAAGCGTGATTGCTAGATGGGGTGGAAACTGAAACGCTTCCTCATTAAGCACAAAGAAAACATAGATTGGCCGAGGAAGCATTTGTCAGGAATCCCATAGAAGGTAATTTAGACTACAACAGTTTCTGTAAAATACTCAACCTATAAATGAATCCTAAAAAAACGTCAAAAAGTGCCTTTAATTCTGACAGAGCAGACTAACATTAGGGTTTGCTCAGGAAGAGATAATCCAACGTGGTAGCTACCATCAAATACAGGAGGATGGGAAAGTTAAACCTGTTGAACGCCAATTACAGATCAGTGTTGCAATGGGAAAATTTAAGCTTGTGTATTTCAAAATGTGCAAACCTTAACTGAGCGCGTCCATTATAAACGAACGTGGTCCAAGTTTCCCTTCGCGAGCTACCTTGTGGCTGACCATAAAGGTTTAAGCAGCATGCAAATAACAAAAAAAAAATCATCTTTAACAGTAGGAAAGAAACATTTTAAGTTTTTACTCTACTTTGATATCAAGATAATATCTTGCTTAGCATAGTATCACTCCAGATCATGCAATCCTCGTAATTAAGTTCCTTGGCATTTTAAGCGCTTATGTTCTCGGGCAAATTTATCCAATTTAGCTTTGTTCTCGCCGACTTCAGGCCACAGTTTGACGAACGAATTCTCGTCAAGCTCGAACTTGCCTCCTTCATCTCGACCCATGATCAAGTATTCCTTGTTAGCCTCAAGTTTAAGACTGCGGCACGTTCCTCGCTTCGTAAACTCTATCTGTGTTTTCTTACCGTCTTTACTTCTGAGTTTCAGTTTCTTGTTTCCTTTTTGAATGATTTGCACAACCTCGACAACGTACTCAAGCATGGTTTCTACCTCATCGACCAGCAAGAGCTTTCCTTTTATGACTGGCATTGAAAAAAAGAATAAATGGATAAAAGATTTGGGCTAAAGCGAGATCTTTGCAAGCATGATTTTATCATCTGATTTGTATTTACTGGAGATCCTTTTCCGTCTCCTAACCTAGCACTTACTCATTTCCTTATTTAAATGGTGTTAACCCCAGAAAGAAGTATACTATTCCGGTACTAGACGTCTAAAACATAGGTACTGTTTAAAAATTGATTTATAAATATCCTGATCAGGCTTATTTTTATCAATTATTAAAAAGAACAATGAAAAAGCAAACAATCAAACAAAAAAACAAAACAAAACAAACAAATATAAAAACACGAAACTAAACCGATCTAGCTTCGGGGTAAGCAGCCTTCTAAGAGGTCTCAAAAATAAAAAAAAAATCTCTTGAAGCGATGATAACTCAGTCAAAGAAACTCCTAAAACTGTATCTTGAAAACAATCCAATTCGCATAACTACCCCCCTCTTACAAAACCCTACATGAAGCGAGATGTTCATGGACTTTGGGAAAACAATCGTTGACTTGGTGAAAACACCAGAGGCCCTTTTCTCGAAGGTCCTGGTAACTTAACAGGCCAGTAAATTTGTTTTGTTTTCATTCAAGGTGGGGATTACAAAACATTTTTATTTTTAATACAGCTTGGGGTCTTTTAAGCGTTAAGTAACCGTTCTTTCGAGAAACAGGCCTCTCGTGTTTTCGCCACGTCATCAACTATTTTCCCGAAGGGCTCCAGGACAGGTTCTGAATTGGATATGTGATTGCGAACGACTACGAACAAAATCCTATATCTTACTGTATTGGTAATTGGTGCAGGCAATATTTATTAGCTTGTTAATGTTGTCAATCGGGGGATCATCCTGAGGGCATTTATCTGCAAAAAGAAAATACAATGTTGAAATAATTTTACCTAAGGATCGCCGAGCAAATTGTCTCAAGATAATTCTATGTCAGATTCCGAACCTTGAGTGCATTTGCACGAAGAGGAGCCAATATCACAAACTCCCAACTTCAACGGACTTGACTTTTCGGGCCCATAAAATTCGCTGCAGGACTGATCTGAGCTCAAGAAGGAAAGAGTGGCGAAATAATTACAATTGTAGAGCTTCAAATGTTAGAGCCTACACAACAGGTATATGGCAGATAGGGAGGCACTGGGGTCGAGGTCTACCGAAGCCTTTATTTTTACAGATATCAGTTTCTGTCAATTTCATTTATCCACGGATCAAATACGATAAATTCTGCATCATATGCAATAGGAATTTTCTGAAAGTTTAGAGTCAGGAAAAGTACTATCTTTTATATTCAGGTGGGATCTACGACAACTTGACGGAGCCGAGTTGTGTTTCTGATTTATCCGTGGTAAAAAAATATATAAAACCAGTTTGAGTTTTATTTTACTTTCATTTCTATTTATTACCATAGTTTGATCGAATGAACATGGAAATCACACTGGCTTTATCAAGACAAAAGAGGGTAAGATTTTAATCCCAATACAGCTCGTTTTATTGGTAGAACACTTATTCAAGAATTGAAATTTGTAAATCCTTTGCTTCATTTCATATTTATTTCCAATTCCTGATTTTTCATCTAAATTCATGCAAGGTGTGCAACCCTGTATTCCATCGAAATTTAAACACATCGACAGAGAATCCTAACCTGGTTGATAATAGTCATACACATTCACCGGTACTGATTGAACTGCACCAACGTAAAACTCTTTTTCAAACAGGACATTTACGCACAGCTCATGGTCACTAGGGATCTGAAACAGATGACAGAATTGGGCAGGCAAGATTTCCAAAAATGTCGAGACAATGTTACAAAGCCAGAAGGTGATAAGAACAAAATGATGATGGTGAAGCGCGTTTAAGAGATCGAAAGTAAGTGAAATAAACCCTCTGTGTTCTAACTGATCTGTTACCTCATTGAGATAAAGAACCAAGGATCTGTCTGACTCCTCAATCATATCCAGTTGGGGCAAGTCGGTTTTCCACTGCCAAAGGTAGAAAATATACCATTTATTATCCAACTGCACAAAGTAGAGTACAAATAACAGGCGAATAGAGTACAAATATCCTGCGATATTGTACGGTTATTAGGACAGTTAGTTGTTTTGTACTGTAAAAAAACCTGTCTGACCAGTCGGCTCTGCGCGTTATACGCTTCTCTATCCGCTTTGCTTTTCCAGTCTTAAGAGAAATGAGCAGAAAGACTCTGCTAGTAGCAGAAAAAAAGAAGTTGGATAATAGATAACTTATAAGACGGGTTGGTTTGTATTTATTCGTATTTTGACTCGTTAAAATACGGCACAACTCGTAAAAATACATATATGTTATTTGCCAGCTGGGAGGTCCGTATAGTGAAAAACTGTGACCGAGGTCTTGAAAATACTGCCCGAGGCCGTAGGCCGAGGGCAGCATTTTCAAGACCGAGGTCACAGTTTTTCACCATACGGACCGACCCTTAGCCGGTAAATAACATATTTATTGTTTTTAAACTTGACGAAATTCTTTCCGAAAGAACCCGAATGATTTATGGACGTAAATACGGCAAGATCTTCCATAAACTGAACAATTTTTGAGTGGGTAAATGGTAGTTAAAATAGAGGTGATGCAAATTTAAGAGAGATGCCTCAGCGAAACATTTTCATTTCCGTAACGATAAAGGTGATTTAAAAGGCTTCCAAACAAACTTTGAAACATTATTTTTACAAGTATCTGTCACAATCTGACACCTGTCAATTAGAGAGCGCGCAAGAAAAAAAAAAAGCGTAGGAACATTTGAAAACAAACAGAACTAGTTTGGCAAGGACTGTCACGACAATGTTTTCTTCAAAATCAGTTAATGATCTAACGGAAAGTATTATTCACTCTCATCGACCATTCATTCATGTACGAAGATTTACCTCTGTTCATTAAGTAAACGGCGGGGAAAGTAATTGTGAGTAAATTCAATTTTTTTATTTTGAAGTTGTGAGAGTTTGCTCGTTTGTTTGCTGTAATGGCGTGTTTAACTCTGATCTTTCCTTCACAAAAACTAAATTCGAACGGCACACTCCAACGAGACACAAGGGAATGTAATGCGGCCTTTTCTCAAAAAGTTCCTTCAATTTCTGTTGTGCAATTTAAGGTACAAATGTCCAAATTGAACGGAATTGGAAAGACTCACCAGGAGCGTATATTTGTTGTAGAACTTAAATTAAAACTTCGCTCGCTCTTTCACTATGAACAAATTGCTCGAGAAAATTCAGATATTAAATGAATGAAAGTTCCATCGTTCAGTTTAACTGTAACCAAATACCTCACGTTTCAACTTTCTGGGTACTTTTTGTGAACGATTAAAATTAATTGCAGACGGTTTTTAGGCCGCTTGTCAACCAACGTAATGGCACTATTGTTCATACAAATTCATTCTGAAACCAATATTTTTCTGTCAACCAAAGTGATTTGAGAGAGACAAAAGAGAGGATTCATAAGTTATTTATCGGCTTGAGGTAGTGACCGACTTGTTTGCTTTAAAATACTGCCCAGCCGGAAAACGAGGTATATTTATGAAAAATGACAACGAAAGTTGGGATGTACTCGGCGACTCACGAAAGCGTTACCGTGGCCCGTGGGCAGAGATAGGAAAATACTGACCGGGTAAAGAACCAATCAGATTGCGAGATTCGTTACCGTGCCCTCTAAAAAAACAATAATCAGCGATATTACAGTCCAAAACGTCTACTGAGATCTATATGTCATACGTAAATACGTAAACAGCTACATTTATACACGTAACGACAGCACTACCGTCAAAGTTATATATATTACTGCTTGTAATATTGCTCTCGTTACAACTACCGTAACTTTATTTTTCTTCACTCGTTTTCATAAAAAGGCCTCTAAAAATTTCTACTCGTTTTCAGATGTGAAAGATGTTCTTAGTTTGCATAATCATTAATTTGACCGAGTGAATTCTCGCCTTTCCACCCAGTGCCTGTGTTCTGGTGGCTTGAAAACAGCACCCTCTATAAAGACAACAGTTTTGTTAAGAAAGATAGGAGGCAATAACTCCAGGATCCGTCTCTCTCTCTCTCTCTCTCTCTCTCTCTCTCTCTCTCTCTCTCTCCTTTTATTTTTTGAAGATACAAATGTATGGGTTTCTGATGTGTTGGCACTGTATTCTGCAACTACTACCACTATCCCTCACTTTACCTTGGCTTGTGATTTGTTCTTTGGTTTAAATCCGGTTAAGATTCCAATATCCATGATGGCCATTCCAGTATTACCAGGTTTCTTATACCTAAAAAAAAAGAAAAGAAAAGCAATTAAGGTGATTGGCTATGATGACAAGGAACAAGTCCAGTTTTACCTGTCATAAACCAAACCACATCATTAACTGCAAGCAATCACAACAAAAGTGAACACCAAAAAGCAATGCAAAGTTCATACACGCAACTAGCTTGAAGCGCGAGAAAGCTAATGTTAGGACTAGCTTTAGATTGTGTCTTTCTGATTGAGAAGGAGGTTGCCTGCATAGCAAACCAAAAGATCACAACTTTCATTATAGGGCAATGCCGGTAAGCAAAGCAATTCAAGATTACTTTGGATAACTTTATGGAAAACCGACCTAAAGCCTGTGTCAAACAGAAGGATAAGTCGAGAAAGGGTAAACACCCAGCGTATACAGAAGGTTTCTCTCACCTGGTGCAGACTTCCAATCTGATATTCTTGACTGGCTGGTATTTAGGTGGAGATTGAGGCTTCTTGCCTTTCTTGGGGTTACCTTTGTTGTTTCCCCTTCTCTTACATTGCTTCTTCTTCTCTCGATTTCTTATCTTTTTACATCCTCTCCCTTTCTTTCTACCATTTCCTCCTTGTTTGTTTTTGTTATTGTTTCTTTTTTCTTCCTCTTCCTGACGTTCTCTCTCCGCGGCATCGCTTTGCATGGGTCCAAGTAGATTTTCCTTTTCATCTCCTTTTATTTCAACGACTTTTATACTCAATTCAAACATACAGATCTCATCCCTTGACGAGGGAAGATTGTAACGAGTTTCCACCTTAAATCGAAACATTTTAAATATCAAATGAACACTGAGTAGTCTGAATTATTAGTAAAAACGAAAATTGGCATTTTGAAATAAAAAATAATATTTATAAATTAGAAAAGTTAACTTAACGCCGAGCCTACATTTGAGACAACTATTACATCATAACTAATTAATGGGCGTTTTACAAGTTTTTAGAGCTGATATTCAAATACTTCAAAGGCTGAGTATTTCATACAAAGCCTATACTAGTTGAGGGTCTAAATAGGGTTAACTGATAGCCTGGAACGGCCAAAGAAATAACCGTTAAGCGTCAAAATTGACAAATTTTAACCGTCAGTCAATGGACAACAACGGGTTAATCAGTAACCGTTAGTAGTAAAATGACCAAAATTTTAACCGTTAGTCGTAAAAACCCTCACCCCATTGACACTCTCCTAGTTACCTGCTAAGTTAAAATAAAAAAAGAAGATAATATTACTTCCAAGAGTCCCACACCACTTCCTTTAGTCTCCACGAAGAGCTTGCCGGGAAGAGCTTGCTCTGGAATCTGAAATGAGCAGAACAGGGGAGCAATAACTCTGCTAGCATTTATTCTGAAAGCAAAGCTAACATAGCCCTGTCTTATGGAAAAATCGTTAGATATCCGAGAGTACTAAAAGCGTTATATTAGCAATGTACAGTTTTATTTTGCCAATGTGTAATGATCCAAAAATATTGCTTACTCAACATCCATCATATTAGCGAAATTTGGGGCCCCACCTATTCAAGTTAGACATGTTATCAGAGGTGGGGGGGAATTTGTTTCTTGTTGCTGGGAAAACTCGTTCTGGTCGCATCCAACACGCAATTCCTCTATTTGCTGACGCAGGTGTTTTATCGTTAAAATTCTCCTTCTAGGAACTGACAGCTAATTTGATGTTTGACGTCAGACATAGAAATGCACCTTGTAGCATTCAAGAACTCTTCCCAAATATTTCTGAGATCCGTTCTTGTGACACCCTATCTTCTGCGTCCAAAAATTTTTATAAACAAAAATCTTGATTCGATTATATTAATTCTACAGAATTGAAACAAAAGTTTGGATGAGAAGCCCTTCATTGTAGTGTGATTAACGATCAGTCTTCTTCAGTCTGTTCTACTTTTTTATTTGGCGATAGCACTATTTGCAACATTACTAAACATCTGCTGATACAGAAATTTGAAGTGAATGGATGACTAGAACGAATGAACCTCAGTTGAAATTCATGACCAGTTGCATCTAGGATTTGCTATCGTAGAACTTATTTGGAGTATTTCCGGACGATTTCTATCTCACCTTGACTTCCCTCCGTAAAAGTGCGTTTTCTGGGTTAATGTGATGGAATTCTCTGACATCTCCTCTTTCTGTCTCTACTTTTACTCGTAAGTCTAAATTATTGTTTCCTGTAGTTTTCTCGCTGTGCAATGCAAGAGCTTGGAGAGCTACCACTGTATCCTGTGAAAAATTTTCAGTGTGGTAAGAAACAGATCACATATTTCGATGCTCATATGAAAAAAAAGGAAAGAGGTAGACGAGGAGCAGATCCGTAAACTTCTCTTACCTGTGTAGATACAAATCCGACACCGCCCTGCCTCTGGCCTGTTATATACGTTACAATAGGACCTGCATAAACGGTGCGTCCGAGAAGCACTTGAGTCATCAATGCATAACCAGCTGTCTCCACATTAAGTGCATTTCCACCAGTATTCCAGTGCCGAGTCTTTTTAACTAAAGTTGAAAGTATGTATTTTTTTAGTTTAAACAATAATAAATCGCCTTGTTAGACAGAACTGTAACATGTTAAGATTTTTGCAAAAACTGCTAGCGTTCTGTTGTTTCCTAGACAGAAACTCGATCCTTGAATCGCTCAAGAGGTTTTACTTCCTTTTGCCATTCTTATTTATATTAATTTTCTTGCCAATACAAATTGTTTACTCCCCTTTTCTGATGTGAACACTGAGCTAGGACAGCAGAATTACTGAAACCATATCAGCCCAAAAACTGAACTAAGCAGACCCCGTTGAACGTAGAAAATCCTCACATTAGACAAATACTCGAATGAAAAGCCAAAAGAATCGATTTCAATAATCACGGTCATCAATTTTCCAGGTGGCGAAGAAAAATAACAGTGCGTGGAAAAATTTTGTCAAATGCAACGCCCGGGGGGGTTATTTTCGTGCAGAATTCGTCGTCTAACTCCTAGATATTTCATTTTTTCTCCTCAATTGCAGAAGTTGAAGAACCTTGGTTCAACCTGCACCGCTGATTTTGTTTGTCAATATTTTTCTCTAGCACACTGCAATGATGATAAGCACGACAACAATATATGTGATAATAACGTTTCTCGTCACGAAGACGTTATCGCGTTATGACAAGCAGGCGGAGCAACCTGGATAAGAGATGGAATCGATGAAAGTAGACCAAATTACATACATTTATGTATACATTCTATTATTACTTTACGAAGTTAATAAGGACTAAAGTAAAAACTAACCATCATCATACTGAGACCTTTGAAGAAGTCGATCATTAGCATCGACTTTTTCTCTGCTATCAACCAAGCTCAGAGCATAAGCCGTGAGAGCCATACTGTAAGGTCTATTCAAGTTTTTGTACCGACTCTCCAAGAAGTTTGTGGCTCCAAGTAACTCCTGTGAAACCTAAGAGGGAAAAAAATAGTGCCGAATTTTTAGCTTGTTTTAAATTGTTTTGGTCGGCATCGATATACGAGGAAGCAGCACTCTTCGTCGGGACAAAAATCGAAAAGAAAATTGCAAGTATGAGGGGTGTCCTCCTGATAATATTTCACCGCAATTGTTTGCATTTCACTACATCGCATAGCATTTGATTGCACTATAATTTAACGCATTGCAATATAATACATTACTATGAAATTATTTTAACATACCGCTTTGCAATTACATTCCAGCAGAGCAGATAACACAAAGGCTGTCATAGCAACGTCTCCCTCTGAATTGTATACACCCCCCTGGAATGTAAATTGACATAAGTGTCCGTAAATATCAAACATAAACTAACTATTAAATAAATAGATAATAAGCTCGCTATTGTTTATCTACGCTCACGAGAAAAAAAAAAAAAACGATTTTTGGTTAGCAAATAACTGTGAAAGGATTTTTCATCCTTTCTTTTTGATCAATTTTGGGCAATGCTGAAGAACAACCTCCTCGTTTTTATTTGCTTAATGATCTAAAGCGAGGAGGTTGTTTCTTCATAAAGGAGTCATGAAAACATACGCAATGAATGTTCCGCGACGACAAGAGAACGTTTGTATCAACAAAACAACATGGCCGCCTTGGAGACAGCGGTACAAAGGTCCGAATGGGCTGCTGTGCATAAATACAGCGGTACACTCTTTAAAGGCAGGCAAATGTAGAGATAATGAAAAAAAAAAAAAAACGCCGTTTCCATTCGAAAGGGAAAAAAATCACAGAGCCTTCGGTGATTGTGCCTAATTTTACAACAACAAAAAAACTTTTTTTTCCCTTAATTCAATTTCGGGTTGAGACCATATTTACATCTTTAACTTCTTAGACTTTTCTCTTCTTACCACCATCTCTCTATGAATGACATGGTGAACCTCGGGGAAAGCTCCATCGTTGCGTTGGTTTTCAATCAGCCAACCCACAGACTCGCACAGCATTTTTTCTTCAATTTCATCACCCAAAAACTTTTTAGCCTTGCAGAAGACCTTCATCACAAAAGCAGTCAACCTTGGTCGCACACATAGAAAAACTGATTAGCTAACGTTTCAGAACTGAAGGGCCCATTATTTAAGAAATTTTACACAGCGTTTTTGAAAGTCGTTGTCTAACCAGTGTTTGACGCGTGAAAATCGATTATTTAATGTTGTTTGATTTTAACGGTTTTAGACCACGTATAAACACCAACAGGAGTACTGTAGCGAGTTAGATCTACTCACAGGTGCATTTAAACGCTTTTTACTGGATAATCTCACAACCAGCGGTTTTGAAATGGACGAACTTCTTATGCCAATCCGAGCTTATATTAATTCTACCACCGTTATGCCTAAATTTTGCTCTGCCTGTGCTCTGTAATCTCTAACCGTTTCCCTCGTTTGACACTTCTCCTTATGCCTATCTTTCCTTCCCAGTCGAGGATACTCTTTCGGACCTAAGGTAAAACCGTTTGCCGTTGCTACAAAAAGGGACATGTTTGTTTGATCATTAAGTAGTATTAGTGAACACTGAAAAGGTAACATCTCAAGCTGTTCGTTAATATTTTTCCTGCGCCTTGCAAAATAATTTAAAGTATAATAAACACAATAGCTTCCATTTTACGCAAATATATGCTCATACCTTTGTCCTTGGACTTATATGTTTCTTGTAGCTCACACTTTTTTTCGAGCTTTGCTCTTAGAAAACTATTTGCATCTTCAATCGGCTGATGTCCACGGACATCCGTGCATATTTTTTGCACCAGATAAAGACTATTAATTATAAGAGACTATTGTTTATACCTAGCTGAAAGGGCAGGTCGATATGAAAATATGGAATAATACAGCTGATACAATGAGTTTACAAACCATGTGCTTCCTGGTCGTTCATTTCCAAATGCACTAAATGACCTGTCGTCACGACGGTAGTTTAATTCACGTTGATAACCTGAAAATGAAACTTAAATTTCACGATTGGTTTGCAATAAAAGAATAAACTCTTTATGTTAATTTGTTAATCGTCGTTGATTTTGTTCTGTTTGCTATAGGCTAACTAAACACGGGAGACTAGCTACTGATAGATTTCTCTAGTAAAAATTTGGAGCAATCCCGAAAACATGGACTGCGGCACGCTACATTTATATATCAAAATAACCTGTCGAAAGTACCCTGCAATTTTCTATGGGTGTCATTATCCCGGTTTGAAACTGAAATACCCTTGTCTTATGTTAAATTCAATATTACAGCTTTCTTTAAAGGAGAGAGCCACTAAAATGAAATAGCTAACAACCATTATATCTAAGGAAGTGAATAGCAATGAAGTTTCACGGCAAAGGTAATGCAAACTATTTTGAACCATCTTAAATAGTTCACGCTGCGTTTCGTTGTAGAAAATGAAATCTGAAATAAAACCTTTGCAGCCTATGATTACCATCAGCGGATTGGCGATAACAAACACGCGTGAAAACACGTGTGTTTGTTACGGCTTTTCTCAGGCTGGAAATCCTTGTATAATACCGTACTTTATACAATAAAAATAAAGTTCTGATACAACGCGCGCTGCCATTGGTTGAAAGAGCGTGCTCTATGAGAGTATAGGGCATAGAGCTGAGCTAAAGTTGTCACGCCGTCTGCCAAATTGTACTATGTTCGACCTTTTCTGAGACTTTTCTCTAGTTTAATTCTTTAATTGCAAGTGAAATTTCGGAACAAGCGAATCGGCAGATAGCAACAGAAGAACCCCAACAAAGGTTTGTAAACATGCCAGGTGCCGTAATTGACGTTATTACAACGTGCGCAGAGACGAAAATCATCAAAGAGAAATCAAAAGGTAGGGTCCGACTGTTTTGGATATTTTCACACTCAGTTAGATTGCAAGCTTACGCACGGTAATAAAAATCAAACACAGGTAACACTTGTGTAGTATATACGGTTTCGTGTTCAAAAACAAAACAGAACAAAACAGGAATTATGAACAATATAGCCAAACTAATATAACTGTTAAAATTCATTCTAATCATGGCGGTGTCAGAGCGACCGCGATCACGCTGAGGTCCAACGCAGCTAGCTCATCGGGGCGATCTCTGGTCATCGCAGTCAAGTAAGTCTCAGAAATTACATCGGCCGCCCTTCGAGAGAACAACTAAGAGCTTGCTCTGATATCCTTACCGATGCGTCACTGCAGCCGAGTGTTACGGCTTTGTCATCCCGAGCAATCTTCATGTTCCGGAAAAATTTGCTGTCGTTCATTCATAAAACACACGCTTGAAAAGTTTGTTTTCTAATTGTCATGTGAAAAAACTTGCGTGTTTTTATGAGCCACAATTCGGCCGGATTTCACAAAACATTTCACAATCAGATTCTGTATTAGAGACTTAAAAACTTCAGCCAAAAGAGTTAAATTCAACCTGTCGAACTATTAAGTTTGTAAACTATTGCAGAATGTGAACTTTGATGGTTTGAAATTTTTGACAACTTTAGTCCTGTACAGCCAATCAGATTATTTGAACCATCCCAACAGGGATTCTGATTGGCTTACTGTGGCTTGCTTAATGGGAGCAGAGAGCATGCTGACGACACTGTTGTTCGCTTTGGAAATAAAGTTTGTTTTGAAAATTGAAAGTAATGCTTGATTATAAAACAAATAGAGAAGCCTTGACTGTGCTCTGTTCTGTCTACACATCTTTCGTGCTCTAGCCGCTTCCCTAAATGCTTTACAACAGAACAGAACACAGACAAGGCTTCTATATTTGTTAATTAGAAGAAAGTAGTATAAAAAAGATTTCTCGCTAAGAGAATCTTTAGGAGAGACTAAAATGTGACAAAAAACTAAGTGTTTCATGTTAGAAAGAAAACTGTACGTACCTGACTGGATGAAGCGGTGTGCACTTTCTGCGCTTGCGCCACTGATCTGTTTGGTGTTCATAAGATATTCTAGAACGTACACGTTAGGGGCAAGAAAAAGCATTGTTTGCTCCCCACATCCTGTAGGTTGGCGGAAAAATTTCTCCAGACCACCCTCGATAGTCGTGTTTACAACTGGACCAAGAAGGTTTCCTGATGGAAATGGAATATAGAGTTGGAACAACTATGAACCCATACAACTCGATTTCCCACTAAGTGAGAGTCTTGTTGTCATTTTCCCAAGGCTTTTCTTTTGATCATGGCCACAGTATTTGTTCTTTTCTTTTCGGGCGAGATAATTTGCTGGACGTTCACGGTTTTCGTGTTCAAAACTTTACCACAGCTCCCTTTATAATTTACATCACGTAGACAGTGGTCGATCACATTACAGTAAACAGCGTTGGCAATGCGCAAACGAACGCAACAGGTAAAAATTTGCCTGGAATTCATCGAGATTAGAAAATATTTACAAACGATAGCTTTTTTCATCAGGGTTTCCTAAAATTTAAAAGTAAAACATTTTATGATTCTTTTTTTAAAAAGCCAAAACATAATTCCTTCAATTATTTACCAAATTCTGTATGTTGACTTACCAGTCAAGTATACGACAGCCCCAGTTGAACCACTTATGGCTTTAGGGGGAATTGCGAAGTCAACTACAATAAATAACATTTACTTGTGTCATCTTTTAGGTTTTAGAAATACACATAGTACCACAGAATAATAAAAAAAAGGCTTCTTTTTGACAACCTTATATTTATTCAAAACATGCCCCATGAATTAGACCAGAGATTTCCTCAAATTAAATTATTTGGTGGAAAACTTAAAAAAGTCTTTGCAAACAAAATTCGTCCATCTTGTCGCATGTGCTGTAACGCCCCTTTGGATTGTATGGCAGTTGTTAGCAGTTGTTTCTCACCACACATATTTGTTTCCAGACTGTTGTTTCGTAGTTTAACAATACTGCGCGTAATTCAAACAGAGCGGACACGCAATTTGCTGATGCCCTTCAATTTCACGGCAACAAAATTGTATCCTCCAAAATATTTAAGATGAAACATACTTGAAATGTTCCTTGGCGATGTGGTAGAACTGTGTCCTCCATTATTACTGTCATCATTGAGAATTCCTGCGAGTGAAAGCAAAGAACATCTATATCAATAACTATCACGGAGGGCCATCCCTGAGAAATTTTTCGTTTCCCACTGCCCGACCGACCGACTGACCAATATTTCAGAAATACACGAGACGACAAGTCAAATTGCAATGCTTTCTCAGACTAAACTTTGCAAAGAAGCCTGCATTTATAAACTGACCTGAACTTTTCAGGCTCCCTTGTTTAATTCCTCAGTCAATTATTATTTTTTTTTTTTTTGCACTTTCATTTTTGCGCCAATCTCAAGAGCATGGAACTGAAAGTGAGTCATAGGAGGAGGAAAGTTCAAAATGAATTACCTTTAGGATCCAGTGTAAAGGATCGTGAAGTACGATTTTCCTTTCCTTCTGGCTAACAGTTATGAAAAAATACAGAAAGCAATGGCATACATTTAAAAAGAAAAAAGTTAACACTGAAAGTTGAGGTAAGTTAAGACCGAAAAAACACATGACTTCAACATGATTGTGTCTTGCCAAGTTATGCAAGAGCAATTGATCTTTTTAAAACAGGGCTTAAATACCAAATCTCGCCTGTACGAACCCTGCTAGTTCTTTCTATAGCGACCTCACTTCTCCACGTAAGAATATTTACTGATTGAACATTTAAAACATTATTCTGCTTATTCACATCAAAAGTGCTCAATTACAAATCACATATTCCAGAAGGATTTTTTACGTGATACGATATACATTTAAGGATTCACTTTTGAACTTTAGGCGCTCATGTTACGTAAATATCTTCTTTGAATTAGAAGAGAATTTTTTTCATTTTTTATTTGATAGGAATAGAAAGCAAATATTGTTTCTCCACCTTCCATCTAAAGTAAGCAAAATGTTTCGTAATTATATTCTGCAAATTTAAACTCACTTACCACAACAAGAAGCTCTCGTTTTACGGCATCCACTTCCCTTTTTTCCCAAAAGTCTTTATTACCTTCTTTTATTTCAAGAATCGATGTGACTTCGATTTCTATTTTTCCAGCTGTTTTGGGAATAATTGGGACTGCAACAGATCTGGCATCGTTTGGTTGAGGGTAGAGTATTCCGATCAAAACAAGGCTGTCATCGTCAGCAGTGGAACAGAAGTCTTTGTTACCTCTGAGGTATACCTTTGCCTTTTGGAGAGAAAATGAACCATACGAATGTTTAGTACTGTTTTCCCAGAGGCAATGAATGACCCATTTGGCTCAAAAGGTTCATTTACTCGTAAATGAACATTTGTAATAAAATACTAAGTACAGGAAATGAAAAAAAAAAAGGAAAAAAAAAAAAAACTAGCTTAGTCAGTTATGATAAAGCACTCGCTTGGTCCTCTAAACCTCAAAGTGTGACTGGCACCTAATTTCGCCTTACAATATCACACCTGAAGCACACATTAAGGTACGAGAACTAAGTTCTATCAGTTCTAAGACCAATGTATTGGGGTAAACACCAATAATAAATGTGAACCAACTGACGAACTCGGAAAATGAATTATGCAGGGTGAGATGTTGAAGCCGTATTTTATAACGTTTGATACGCTTAGAAATATAGGTCTGATTATTAAAACAAAGTTTACCCCTTTTTAATCAAACTGCGTTCGAAACCATCTTCAATTTAGCCGAACCTTTTTTCTGGACATTTATTCTTGTGAACAGTGTCAAGAGGGCCGAAACTGACAGTAGAAAGATCATTTATTTGGTCAAATCGGTCCATGCACTTAGAGGGAAAACCTAAAGGGCCACTGATTGAGTAAAATCATGGCTTATGGTATGGTATGACCTCATGTATAACCGAACCATCGTCACCTGAACATAATAATGTAATAACCGCTAAGGTTAAGCCTACCCGATATTGATTGCCATTATTTATCTTATAGTTGAAAACTGTCGCCAGAATAGAAATCTGTTCTCCTCTTTTCACCGAATAAGGCATTGTGAGAGAAACAAAAAAATCTTTCTTTGAAACAATCTGTAGCGGTAAGGCAAGGCCCAATCCTGTTTCGTTATTGATGGCCACGGCCTGTATGACCCAGGTGGTTATAGTGTGGGGTGTCGTGACTCTTATTTCTGCAGTTCCATCCTCCCTGTAGAAAGGTAAGACAATTTTTGTCAAGCCATTGAAGGAGTAACAGTTGTAAATTATATTTGTTCAACTCTTTTTATGGTCGGTTCTTGAGGTTTTTCGTGGAAACTCAAAATAGAAGTCGTAACATTTGGTTGATAGCGAACATTGGTAGCGAGCGGACGCTTCAGAGAGCGCTCTGTTTGAAAAGTTTTTTGTTCTGAGTCACATTTCTCACTAGTTTTGCAGAGGTACATCACGGAGCGACTGAAAAATGATGAAACCGTGGCCTTCTAAGTCAGTTTTAGCTGTGGGCTTTTCACAAGGGATCTATCTTAGGAAACTCCTCTTTCAGTAACCTGTGAAAGGTGAGCTGTATACTTAACTCTGAAGAATGCCAAAGTGAATTTTACATAGATTAGAGTAACCTTGACAAGGAAAATAACTTCAACCTGAGAAATAAATTTCTTGTTCGACACTACATGCACATACGTACTTGGTTAAATAAATTTTTTCGATGCTTGTTTCGTTTTTTATTTCATGAATTTGAGTGGGTGCTTATTCATAGCCATCGATACGTTTAAAAATCCTTGATAATGATCAACAAATTTACGTTAGTAATAGTAATAGTAATATTTATAATGCTAATATAATAAATTTTGTATCAGTTTATCATCTTACCCAACGACACGCTCATCCCAAAGCCAGGTTTCTGGAAAGTCGGTTCTAACTTGATACCCTACCTCGGCGAGGTACCGCTCATCATCATCTACACTCGGTGCACCACTTCTTCCAAGCAGGGCGGAATCTAAACGTTTTATCCAACACAAGTCACCTTTCAGTCTTTATATCAAATACGCCGTTTTATATCGTAAAGATCGTTAAACCTTTAACCCCTTGGAGTGACTGGCATCTAATTTGTCCTTACAATATCACGTGACCACTGAGTCAGACATAAATGCCAGGAGAATAGAGCAAATGATCACCAACTAAAGAAACTCTTCATTTAGTAGAAAAGGCTGTGATTATTCATCGTGGTGAATAACAATAAAAGCTAAGTTTTTTCGTTTGTCTCACGATGTAATCACGTGTGATGTAGATCGCGACGTTTCGACTGCATACTGCTAGTCTTCTTCAGGCGATGAGGTCGACTGGTCATGCCTGATCTTATAAAGCATGATGCTCTGCTGCGATTAGTTGTTTTTTCAACAGCTGAAAATCTAGGAAGACCTATGCAAGACAGAATTAAGGAGCACGATCGAGACATTCGACTCGCCCGTACCGAGACCTCCGCCGTTTCAGAGCATGCCCACAACACCGGACACAAGCCACTCTGGAACGAAGTAAAGTTTATTGATCGTGACCCTTATTACTACATGCGCAGGGTCAATATAAGGCTTCACCCTAACAACATCAACAGGAATAGTAGAATAGAAATTCCAGAAGCGTGGATGCCCACGATCAAAAAACACAACAACAGGAGAGCCGTGCGACAGCGGACCGCCGGGGGAGCAAATCACTGAGTGAACAGCAAGGATCGAAATGCACCAATCAGAGCTGTTGAAAAAACAACTAATCACAACAGAGCATCATACTTTATACCATCACGCATGACCAGTCGACCTCATCACCTGAAGAAGACTAGCAGTATGCAGTCGAAACGTTGCGATCTACATCATACGTGACTACATCGTAAGACAAACGAAAAAACATACCTTTTAAACTCTTCATTGTTACACAAATTCTCCTCGTCAGCACCTTAGTAAATGTACAGAGAACAGTATGAAGAATATAAAAACTGATGTTAGGGTGTAAAGGGTTAAGAGCATCTCTTTGTCGTCAAAACTCGTTAGCAAATCAACTTCAAACATACTGCCATTCTCGAGGTTGATAACTCAAAATCTACGCGGTAAAAATTGTCTCAACTTATAGAAAAAATGAAGCATTGGAATATAGTTTGGAATTTTTCCAGGTATGGTTCAGAGCTCACTGAACTCTACCTGTTATAATGTGTATGATATCATATATGATATAATGATAAATACAAAAACAGATGTTTTTGATGATAAAAGATATTAAGGTCGCAGTTCTAAAAACGTATCTCCATTTTTTCAGAGTAACGCACTTTTGTCGAACTCTAACAGTACCATCACTGTCGCCGATATTTTTCTGTCATATTACGTTTAGGCAAAGCATTCATTGAAATATTGCAGTCAAATCGAAAAGTATGAGTATGAGTGCTAATTGTATTTTTTTTTCATCTTTTTTTTTTCTTTTTTTTAATAATTTAAGCTCCTTTCCCAACAGTTTAGGCGCAGGACTTAAGCATGCAGTTTAACAACTGGGTTGAATTTAGGGAGGCAAAGCTGTTTTTACTTACCATTTCTGCCATACGTTTCTACGCAACAGGTCCAGAAGGCCTCCCTGCAGTCATCAGGCAAATTTTTGTTGGCGTCCAACGAAAGTTTCGCGCAAGTTACATTTCCACCAGCTTTTCTTCCCCATTCACAGCACATCTTCATAACTGTTGGATTAATAGTAACAGTGCACAATTGAAGGAAAAAAAACGAGCCTCAAGTTTGAAATCAAGCAAAATTTACTTCAAATCATCACTAAACGCTACTAGATTGGTGAAATTCTTAGAAAACAAGTTATTTTCCGGTGCATCAATTGAACCTAGGGTTAAGAGACAGACACCGAAATTAGTGAATAAAGAGATTTAGCCCTATTAAGTAACTAAACTGTTTAGATACTCTGTATGGTCTTTGATAAGGTTTCCATATTATCCATATCGAATCTAAACAATGTTACGAACCAAGCCTTTCGATCCTTTATAGGCATTTAATGTAGTTTCCCTATTATGGGGTAGTTGTTCTAGTTATTTATTTTCTCGTCTTCTTCGCCTTCAAAAACGTGCAGCTAGACTGCTCCTTAATGACGACTTCTTCCAACCATCTGTAAACTTATTTTCCAAACTAAAATGGCTTCCTATTTTCGACCTTATAAAACTAAGAAAACTTGTACTCTTATTCACTATTCTTAATAATCCTGATGCTCCTCTTTGTCTTAAACGTAAATTCAATTCCTTGTCTTCCGTTCGTTCAACTGGTTTGCGCATTAGAGCTTGCGCTTTTAATCTTCAAGTTCCCTTCCCGCGGTCTAATTCTGGAAAACGCAAATTTGCTTACTCTGCTGCCACCCTTTTTAATAGCCTTGACACTGATCTTGAGCGAATAGCCAGTGTATCTCTTTCTTCTACTATTTTTTCATCTAAATTAAGTAATTTTAAGCATAGACTTCGTATCTTATTCCTTTAGTCGGGTTAATGCGTTATGATTGTCGTTTTTCTCTTTATTGTAACAGCATTAGGAAGTAATTGTTTATATCATATTATATCTATGTTAAACCATACAATTTCTAGTTTTAGTTTCTCTCCCAGTATTTCGTTTTGCTGTTTAGTCATTATTTTATATACGTATTTGTACTGCTGTGAAGGCCGTAAGTTAGATAACTCACTGGGTTAATTACGTCACCTTCGTTAAATAAAGAATATTGTATTGTACGATCCACATTTTATGATCCAAGCAAAGCTGCGAAATAAAAGTCTCTAATGTCAACAATCACAAAGACTGTATCAATTGTGGTGATCATGTGGAAACTAAACTCAAATCTGCTTTCAGTTCTACCTGGGTCTGCCGATGATCTCCGTTTTCTTCGAGAACCATCTTCATCGCAGCCATAGCCTGAAAAATAATAAAAAAAGACATCACAACTTTAAGGTGCTTAGCCTTATCACCATTGTATTCATCTAAGATGAAATCTGTTAAAAATCATGACTTATATCAAGCTGAAACCTTCGCACACAGCCTTTGGAACTTAATGATCTCAAGGTACACTAAAGTCGTGCATATTTACCCCGCTACGGTAAGTAAAAGGAATTATCATGAAAATTATTAAATTATCAATGATTATTATTAATTATTATTTAAGTTATTACGTCCTATTGTTATCTTATCCTAAACAAACACTTAGAGCTGGTTATTTACCCGAGGTCTTACCCAAACCGCGGTTTTAGGCTTTCTCTATAAGAGGGTTGATTTGATTAGATAATGTCTTTCCACTTTTAGCTCTCAGCCCTCTTACACTGTTCGCAAAAATGAATGTTCAGACGAAAAGGTTCGGCTAAATTGAGGATTGTTTGGGACGCGGTTTTGTTAAAAAATGGCTAAACTTTGTTTGAATAACCGACCCTCAAACTTGCTAATGTTATCAAACATAGTCGAGTATTTTTTATATTTTTTGACGCAAGAAGTAAAAAGAATCACAAATTTAAATTTTCGAACATTATTAAGGAAAATAGATTGGTACTTGTAATGAAATGGTTCGAGCTTCAGGGTGAAAAGAAATTCGTCGTGTTAACTTAATGTAATACCTATTTTGCTTCGAATTAACAAGAGTTTCAAATAATAAACTCACCATTTCTTCCATCGCTAACAAAGTTATCCGTCATGATGACAACACCAGCCCTCTGACAGGAAAGTAGTGAATGGAGAAATCGATGAAAATGTAAATAATCAAATGAAAAGTTTCAGCGCCGCATGTTCTTCGTCTCATATACCAGGGTACGTCTTCGGCCATGAGTGAATTTCAATCTTGTAACTGAGAAACTTTATGCTAAACACGCTTACGCTTTACGCTAATTTGCGCTAAACAACAGAGAGAATTATCCTTTCTTTCTCCAAAATGTATGAACTAGTAGTGTCTCCCTCCATGGAGGAAGCCATCCGCTACACACAGGCTATGTCGTGTAGCCGACATGTTATCATCTTATTATCTATGTCGATCTCTTCGTCACTTAAAATTTTCAATGATTCACGTTCCATGTCATTATTTTGAGTACCAACCTTAAAAATGTCTCTGTTATTTTTTCCTCCACCGACACCACAGCCAAGATCAAGTTCTTTAGCGGCCTTAAGAACCTGATTAGAGAACCAAGACGTTAATACATTTTACTTGTAAACCCAGAGACTGATTTTTGTCTTAACGGTCATTAGGAATTAACCAGTTAATGGTAAATCTTTTGAATATTACGGGGCTACAAAGTACCAAATATTATACTTTTTTTATAAACCTCTTTTTTGCGACCATTTTAGATACCTTACTACAAGCAAAAAATCTCTCGGCAAAGATTTTTTCCGGGAACTAAATTTCCTTTTCTACTTTTATAGTATAGCCGTGTGATCACAATAATTTTCATTGCTGAAATACATGTTCTGCCGTCCTATGAGGATCTAAGGGTTAACTGTACTTTTTCACGCCAAGTTTCTGCAGTTGCAAAACCCGCACGTTAGTATGGAGAGCCAATATTTGGTTCAAATTTACACAAATCGTTATTAAAACTGGATCAATCGCTAGTGTATAAGGTACGAATCGAAGATTACGAATATGCAAAATCTCAGGGATCAATTTCAATCGCTAATGTTACCACCTAATGTGTAAGGGATAATGTATGGATATTATTGGCAGAAGTTACATGTCAATCACTTCTGGAAGTTAAAGGATTAACTCTTCAATCATCGTCGCTAAATGGACTTGACATTTAAGACGTAAAGAAAGAAAGGAAAGACGAAGAAGTGAACGCACCAGATAGGATGTTCAGATGCAATGAGCGCGAACGAAATCAATCTTTTATAACGCAAATGCAAACTTTGTACGGCACAGTTTAACACAGTATTAGATAACATAGGGAATAATCCTCTTTCACAAAAGGAGGGGGGAATGGGGGGGGGAGGGGAGGGGTTAATTTATAGCCTTCCTTTCAACTACCGAACGCCTGGAACAGGCTCTTAAAAGCGGAGCCAGGCAGGCTAATTTGTGTTTCTATGAAAGAATATTCATTCATCCATCATAAAAAAGGTCTATACCAAAGCATGATTTGATTGAGTTACCCGCTCTTTGTTGAGTCTATTCTCGTTTCTCAGTAGATAAACACTCTTGTCCACCCCTAGGATTCCCAGACGCGTTCCTTTAGGGGCCCTGAGTTTAATCACATGATTTTTCGCAGGTTGTGTCTCAACTTTGTTTTGAGTTTCACCTCCGTGTTTGCCTTCATAAGTAAACTCAACCTGTCAAGAAAAGGAAGAGACAAATGTTGCAGTAACTTTTCCATAATCGAGTAACATGCATACATGTCAAGTTCAACACGGTTGCTTGCCGTAAACATTAAACCATGAAGCTCTAGAACCAAAACTGCAATTAGTTTTGAATACGTAATTGAGCTACATGTGGGGAGCTTCACTCTGCAGTTACGAACAAGAAATTTGTGCCAAACCTTCAAGAAATCCTCTAAATCTTTTCCTCTAAGTAATAGTAATAGGACTGAGTGAAATACAATTCGGTCTGTAATCATACGAGTGATAACGCGCAGCGGGAGTACGATTTGTTTATCACGAGTATCATTACAGATCAAATTGGACGACACGAATTCTTACCAATTAATCATAAAAATTGTATTTTCCGACGAAGGAAAAATAGCCAAGTTATGAAAGAAAAGGAAAATTTTCATTAAAAGACAGACAAATTCTATGGTTATGGAAACCAAGGTTGTGATTGGTTGATTCAAACTACAATTTCGAATGAGATTAGTTAATTTAAACTACAACTTTGAATGTGATTGACTTATTGAACTTTCCGATAGCAAACTGTCCAATAAAGATTCTCTTTTGCATACGTTTCTCCTAAGCTGTGTTGAGTGCCAGTATGGTATTTGTGAGTCAGTTCAATCTTCTTGCAAGTAGTTAGCCTATTTCATTATGCTATTAGCCCATTCCTATTTCATAATCATACCTACCTTTTTGGTCAGGTTTTTCTTTAAAAGTTTTTTACCAGAAATCTTATTTTATTTGAGTTTTTATGAGCATTATTTAATCTGATTTCTTTTATTTTTTTTTAAGTCTCATTTACATTTTTCATGGTATACTTAAATTGCTGTAGAATAGTTTTATAGGTGAATCATTGTAAAGCACCACTGATCATTTCTATGTAAATAGCACTACAGAAATACTCGAATTATTATTATTGAATTATTATGGCATACCTTTGTCGGGAGTTTTTCCTCAACTTTAAGCAAAATGCTGTCAGCTACGACTCGTCCACTGCTGTGAATATAGTAAACAATCAAACGCGCGGATGGTGACATTTCAGGAGTGATTTGAAGGGACCAGCTTTTTGTTTCGCTTTTAAAGCCGTCCGCAAGCACTTCAGTGGTGTGGTGAGAAAGAATCCTTCCCCTTGAAACCATCTAGTTAAGTGAACCATTTAAACGTTAGTAAGGGAACTTTTTGAAATAAATGAAAACATTATTGTTTTAACTGAAGACCCTTTTCAAAGCTTCAGAAATGAAGGTGTTTCCCTGTTAAAGAAAACGGGAATTGTGAGTCTGTTTTTCCTAATTATGTTCTGTCACGTCGGCTTTTTGGCGCGAGATGACCTAAACTTAACTAACCAAAGATATTGCAAAACCTCTGCAAAGGGTGTAAGGAAAGAAAAGAATCGTATTAAAGCCTGTAATTACTGTAAATATTAGTTACTATGTATCCCTAGAATGCTTAGTAATGCTGACATGCATACCATGGAACTTTTTAAAACATCAGTTTATTGGCTCAGTAGCTATGCTGTACTAATACTAATATAAATGCGCTGTAAGCTTTCGGAATGTTTTGGAATACTTTGTAAAGGTATATAACAACTCAGTCGTGTAGTAGAAGTAGTAGTAGGTGCTGTTGTCAGGAGTGTCCGACTGTTTAGAAAACTATACCGAGGGAGCTACTGTGAAAGATTGTTCATTTCATGGAACTTTGGGGACACCTGTGAGATTGTGTTAGTGGTGAGCCAAGATATAAACTGTAATGAGTTTATTAAGTTTATTAACGATAATTAACGTATTGCCTTTAGGGGTCGCTCCTTAGTTAGAATATTACAAGTTGTTTTCATAAATCAGAAGGGTTTGAAGGAGTACAGTGTTCTTTCTGTTGTTTACATTATACCGTAACAAGCCACTCACCACATACGAAAAAACGGCAGCTTTGTCATCATTTTTCCGGTAGGTTTCAATATTAGACTTACCATCGACCTAAGTGATTTTAGAACAGACATTTTGTTACACATCCAATCAAACAATAGTCCCATTTATCAGCCCATGAATATGACGGTTATCCTGATCAATCAAGTAACATGAAGATACCAAGGAACTCTTAAATGACAGTTTACATCGAACCATTTAAGGTAGTTTCCTTTGCTATTTACAACACTACACGAGTTGCCTATATTATGATAAATTTCTCGATTCCTCTCGGAAACGATAAGGTTTACAAGTTGTTCAAAGCTCGCAGCGAATACTTTCAAGTCTTGCTATACATTAAGCGCAGAAACTTCTATCGTAGAGTTTAAGTTCAAGGTCCTCTCAAAGGTAAAGCGAAATCCTGTCGACTACCCGAGCCTATAATGATTTTTTTTTCAAGCACAACTAATGATCTAAACAGATCACATTAAAAATATGGCGACCGCACGGCTGGCTTTTAAAGTGTTTTTATTGGTATTTCGTTCTCTTACAGTCGAAATGAACTTTTATAGTACCCGAATATGATGGAACTATACGAAAAAACTGAAAAAATGCACGAAAAAGTTCACGAGTTGCCCTCCTCTCTTTTTCAAAGGGGAGGCAGATATTACGGGTGGAAAGTGAAAACTGAGCTTGCTTACTTTGAACGAAGTTTCGCATCATATGGACATTGAATACACAACCGGCTCATAGTTTGCCTTTAATTTATCCTTTCACTATTAAGTCCTACATTTCGATTCTCCTCGCCGTCTGCCATAAGTATTGAAGTGAAATTATCCAAGTTCCATGATCAGTGTTTTTTACGTCTTTTTCTTGGCGACGTATTGATATTACGATGAGAAATTGAATAATGGTCATTACATGGAGTTAAAGAGTCGATTACCATCGTCACGATTAACAGCTACCTTCAACTTTCCTGACGGGGGATGACGAATTACAATCAGTGGTCCATTTTCTGCGTCGAATCGTTGCAGCACGAAGTTAGCCAGAGCGGGCTGGGTATTTTCTTTGACGGTTTCAACCTATGTCGAAACAAACATTCGTAACAAAGCTTTGGACTTGAAACAATCTGCTCTGATTTTTAAACAGAAAATCAGACAAAAGGGTTTTTTAAGAGGGTTATTATCAGTATTACTACGCGGTCGAAAAGCAATACGCAATAAATTTTACATTTGTTAATGCATTAACTAGCTCGATAAATTTTCAAATGTATTACACCCATTTTGAAATCACTGGTGGTCCCTGTAATCTGATTGGCTCTAAATGGTGCGATTTATTCACGAATTGCATCATTTTTTGTTTTAAATCGCATCTTTTCCCTGCCAATGAGGAGGCTGCACTAAAAACAAAACAACCAATCAGATTTTAAGGCTTGTTTAAAGTAACCAATCAAATTTCAGGAAAATGAAAGACAAAGAGTATCATGTGGCAAATTTTGCAACTTTTGTTTCCAAACTCTTACTTTTTCCTCCCAAAAATTGGATGAATTTAATTTCAGACCGGCTCAGTACTGCATCAATAAAATATTTCAACTGACCAAGTCCTGTATTTGGGCGATTTCAAAATGGATGTAATGAAGTGATAATTGAACCTCGTGTCGTGCAATTTTGGTCTGAAATCATACTTGTGATTTCAAATCGAACTCACGCTGCGCACTCGTTCGGTTTTGAAATTATACGTATGATTTCAGCCCAAACTGCACTCCACTCAGTTCAATTACCATTATTTATCAGTCCCTGAAGAAAAGAAATCAACTTTTCAAACCTCTATCTTAATGGTTTGGCAGTCGGTGCAGGCATCAACTGTAAACTCAGCTTCGCCGTTCTCAATCGTTTTGTCCTCTAATGTGGTCAAGCGTTTCTCTTCTTTCAAGCTTTTCCCTGTGGCGGATAATCTCACAGATATGGACTCGGTAGGCTTTTCATTCAGCGACACCACAACCTTAAACACAGTTCAAAGAAAATTTTTCATACCAGAATGATACTTAGCCTAAATGGCAAATGCGGTCAAAGTAAAATCCCTAACTGTGGAGAATGGATCATGAAGAGTTCTTATATAGATAGGCGGCTTGGCAAATTCAAGGATTTTAATAGCTTTTCCAGAAGTGGTTATCAGTAGTGGTAGAGAAGGCTGTGAACGAGAAGCTCGTCAAATAAATATTATCAACGATATCTTAACAGGCGAGGGTAAGAGGCTCTACAAAGACTTTACTTTTCAATACACCCTCAGTAGATTCACGTTATGCGTATAACTTAAGTGTAGAGCTAAAAAAAATGAAATGTCATTATTCATATATTGTGTTTTTCACCTTCACAGTAAAAGGCATTCCAGGTTTAAAGTACTTTGGAGTGTCTATGATCTCGACCAGATAGGGGTTTGATGTAAACTTGCACGATTTATCCACCGCAGTCTCCTTTTCACCGGTCGCCCGTTCTGTGACGTCAGCCTGAACATGAAGTCTACCACCTTCTGGGAACCAGATTTCTCCGGCCACATTTTTAATAAAATTGACCCTTTCTTCCACTGTAGCAGTGCCTTTTTCGTCAAGCTATTCCAATAAATCAACACACAAAAAAGGAAACAGTCATTCCGTCTAAGCAATTAGATTTTTCGATCAATGTCAGTATCTGAGAAAATGAGCACCTACCCCTCCCCTAACCCAACATTAACTCAAACTTGTTATCAGTTGACTGTTATTGGGTTAGGAGAGGAGTCGCTGCGCAGCTGCTAAGTTACAGACATCGATCCAGATTTTAGAAAAGTAGTAGACTTTAAGCATAGCATTCATACTTTTCTTTCAACACAAAGTTCAGAATTTGACTAAATTTAACGAACCCATGCAATTTCATAATCCCTGAACAACTCTTTTACGATCAGTTTTCACCAGAGAACCTCTCTACATAAGTATAAAATAAAATGAAATCACTTACCAATACTAGCTGAGTAGCAATCGGAATAACCTTTCCTTTCAAAGCAATGCTCAAATAGACATTCGCAGACCCGACAACCGGCTTTCCATAAGTGTAACTTTGGGAGGAAAAATGCATAGGTGAAACAACATATGCGTGCTGTGATATGTCAAGTACTACGTCATATATACATTGGCAGACTCTAAGTATGTCTCAACCTCTCAGCTCAGCTGAACTTTTCGCTCTCTTAAATTACTTTGCTACCGAGGGTAACTTCTACACAGCAATTTTCAATGAAGTGTCGAAAGTAAGCCGGGATTGCTTTTATTTTGCTTAACTTTGCGATTGTTCCAGGAAACTTAAGTCATCCTCTGAACAAATCGGATTTAAAACTAAAAACAATCGCGACTTGGTCATTCGCGTTTACCTGCGCCTTATCCTTTAACTCACAGGATCCGATTGTAAATTCTCCCCACCACCTGCTACACATCTCCTTATAAATTAGTTAGAGAACTTGGTGTTAGATCAAGATAGTTTGAATATTCTCATTACCAGTCTGCTGGATAAAGTAAGAATATTATGGGGAGAAGTTTCATGTTTATCACTTCTGGGAGTTAAAGGGTTAAGTAGCCTGCTTATTTTCCTTTGGAGTTCTCATGACTACAGTCGAGGAGAAAAAGCTAGGAAAAATCGACCTCGTAGCAACCTAACTAGAAAAAAGGTTTGACATCGGATTATAATGGCCTTTTACCCAGAGGTCATCGCTGTTAGTCGTAGTCACAAATCATGAGGTCAGTGACTTCAGTGCTATTGGTGGCGTTGAGGTGCTTTTGGAAGAATCAATCTTTACGTGTTCAGGAACGTTTTATCACTACATTGGGAACTATTTGACAAAATAAATTAAAGTCTGAAGGGATTATGCAACTTTGGAAGCTTCTTAATGCGGGACAATGTCGGTTGGTTAATTAACCGTTACCATGGCAATATTTTATGAGGATTCTGAGAAAATCAAGAAAAAGAAGTGATTTTATGAATTGTTATCAAAATTGCCGAAAAGAATAAATGGGAGATGTTGTTCGTTCGAAAAATACCTGTTGAGCTCTGATAAGAGGTTTGTTGGTCGATTGGGTGGATCAATTTGCTTAAATAAGAGCTCCAGATCGCAAGGTCGGTCGATCGGGGAATCAATGAGCTCTGAGATACGAGCTCCAGATCCCAAAGGATTTTTTGGTCGATCAAGGAGTTAATGAGCTCTGATAAGAGACCCCGATCGCAAGAGGTTTGTTGGTCGATCAGTTGATTCAATGAGTTCCGATAAGAGCTCCCGATGGCTAGAAATTTATTGGTCGATCAGGTAGGTCAATGAGCTCCGATAAGAGCTCCCGATCCCAAAGGATTTTTTGGTCGAACAAGAAGTTAATTAGCTCTGATTTATTGGTTGATCGGTTGGATCAATTTGCTAAATAAGAGCTCCCGATCGCAAGGAATTGTTGATCGATCAGGTGGGTCAATGAGCTCCAATAAGAGCTACCGATCGCAAGGAATTTGCCGGTCGATCGGGGAGTCAACGAGCTCTGATAAGAGCTCCTGATCGGGTGGGTAAATGAACTCTGATAAGAGCTCCCAATAGCAAGGAATTTGTTGGTCGATCGGTTGATTCTAGGAGCTCTGATAAGAGTTTTACCGATGGCAAGGAATTTGTTGGTTGATAGTGTTTATCAATGAGCTCTGATAAGAGCTTCCAATCGCAAAGATTTTGTCGGTTGATCGGGTGGATCAATGAGCTCCGATAAGAGCTCCCGATCGCATGGAGTTTGTTAGTCGATCGGGGAGTTAGTGCCCTTTGATAAGAACTCCCGATGACAAAGGAGTTTGTTAGTCTATCAAGGAGTCAGTTAGCTCTGGTAAGAACTGCCGATCCCAAAGAATTTGGTGGTCGATCGGCCGGGGAGTCAACGAGCTCTGATAAAAGCTTCCGATGTCAAGGAATTGGTCGGTCGATCGGGGAGTCAGTGATTAGAGTTCTCGATCGCATGAAGGTTATTGGTTTATAGGTGCCCAATGTTCATCATTCATCAAGTATGGACCTACATGACAGCCAGACGATTTGGGTCTTCTCAATTCTGAAAACCTGCGGGCGGAGGATATGAAATCATTGATCGGGAAAGACAACAAGGAGCATGCTATGAGGTGCCTTCAAGACTTCATGTACATGATATTGCTGAACTATCAACTGCGTTTATCATAGATGGTATAGCAATTGTGTAGATGAGGAGGGATGTGGGTTCAGTTACTTTTGGAGTGCTCGCAAATAAGTACTTCGAGGTCATAAAAGAATGGCGGCAATTGTGTGGATATCGTGTGTGATTACTATGACAAGGAGAACTCCATTAAATTGGGCGAACAAGTCAGAGGAACGTCATCCACTAGTTAACAAGTGAGAATGTCAAGTTTATTCACGCCAGTCCCCAAAAAAATGGAACAGTTTTATCTCAAATTTAGAAAACAAGACCAAACTGAAAATTGTTGTAGGTAGCACTTGGTAAGGGATTGCAAGGAAGGTGCTTCCAGCAGGATACTTTGGAAATTGGAAGGAAGTAGCATCAGTGGCGTAAAATGATGAACATCCTTTCTACCATATGCCAGAGAAGTTGCATAATGAGGCGACACACATAAGAATGTTTCTCCATGCTGCATGGCTACATTCTAATTCAGTCACCTGATACTGATGTAGCTTTCCTTTGAACCTCTACATGTTATTATTTAAGATGAGGCCAGCTATGGTTCCGCACTGGGGCAAAGGATATGTTCCGCTATCTTCCAATACAATCATTGTCGAGTAGAAAAGCTCGAACAAGAACTCTGTAAGCTTCTACCAGCATTTCACGCCTTTACAGGGTTTGACGTTACAAGTGGCTTTAGCCAGACAGGAAAAAAGAAGGCTTGGAATTTCTTACGAATAACAACCATGTCTACTTGCATTTACAGGACCTATGAGAACAAGTAACTAGAAATTGTTCGATCTGCTGAGGGTTTGATGAGCTTTCTTTACACTCCTGTGTGTGAGGCTGGTATAACAGCAGGTGGATTTAAATACGATATCGATAATTTCATGCGCTCAACTGACTATCTTGTGATGTATCTAAGATGTACCTCAGCAAATTGGTATCTGGTTAATAAATAGACTCCAAAATCGTCACCAACCTCAAATAGGAATATAGTATTTCTCACGTGTCTCTTTTAAACATTTTGTCGCATGGGCTTTGAATTTTTCGAGTTAACAGCATCTGCCGTTATTTCTTTTAACACACACATATATATATATATAGAAATTAGAAACAAAAAACATCAACAATTGACCCGAAAAAGATTACGATCGTCCTCTTTTACCGCAAATCGATATGAAAGCATAATTGGTTTCCTTAGTAACTATGGCTATGGTAACGGTTTAATACACCTCATTTACACCACATTAAGTAACTGCAAAAGTTATTCCACTCCCACCTCCCTCTCTCCCAAAGAGAAAAAAAAAGATATATATTTGGTCGAGTAGTTCTGGAGATATTGCTAAAAACGTTCCTGAACCTATACATAATGATAATTCCAAAAGCAACCCTCACCCCCTTAAAAATCAATGTGTAGAAGTCACTGACCCCACAATTTGTGACTATAACTGATGAAACCATGATTTATGGGTATCAGCCAATCATAATCCGAAGTCGAACCTATAGTGCAATGGGGCTGCTAGGTAGTGCCTTTTTTAGGCCTCTTTTTGAAATCTCGTCCTCAACTTCTTATGATAATGTAAACCTTTGTTCTCATAAGTCGTTGGGATTTATTTTGGTTTTGGTTCTTTGAAAGTTTTCCTCAAACTGCGTTAACAGAATCATTAAGGTAAGAACGATGTTTCGAGGCACAGAACGTCCAGCAACATGGCTAATTAACGTTTTTCAATTGTAAGCTCTCGCTTTACTGCGAGGAATGCAAGTTGCATAAAGGAAAGGAAAAAGCTCTCCCTCACTGATGGCTTCCTTTCCACGGCTCCATATAAAAAATCGTTTGCGAAACGTTCACCAATTTTTATTTGAGGTGAAACCTAAAGCATTGGATTACTTGTCTCAGAAAGGATGTACCTATTAGAAAGTATTTAACGTGAGTATTTTCCAAATTCGTGCACGCCTGTATCATTTTCCTGGATGCGTTCGATTTTCATTATTCTTATCATTCATCCTTTCCCAAAGCGATACAAGTTTCATGTGGTCATTTTGGATTTGTTTAAGTAGTTGACCAGTCGAAAAATGCATGCATGACTGAATTTGAAAATACCAAGGAATTGAAACAAAATGATGTGCGCCTTGTCAGCACAAAAGTGGAGAAAGGAATTTTCCAAAAAAATGGTTCATCTGTTTTTTTTGTTTGTTTTTTTTTATGTGAGATCAATAGTCCCAATAAGTGTCACCCGCTTTGTCGGTCATTCGCTCTCTGATATCCATTTTCATTTTGAGCCATGAAAGGTTGTTTATATTCGAATTATAAATCATTGAGTAGTCAACAATACCTGGCCTTTAGCTGGACCCCTACGTCTTTGTCTGTTTTCAGTATGTAAGGCGGCACCTGGAGTTTCACGGAGAACTTGGGAAGAACTGAAACGTCATCAAAGAATCTTAAAAAATTGAACGTCATCAGGAAAAAAGAGAACCCGGAAGAATGAAATCATAAACTTACCGTATTCTTTAACTTCGAATTGCACAGATGTGTTATAAATATTCTGCATAGAAAAGAAAAAAGTGTGTGGGATTGACCTCCTGAAACAAAGTCGAAATATTCGCTCTCACGTTTATGTTTTATTTTAATTTTATTTTAATGCTATTTTTTCCTTTTGAATATGTACTTTCAAGAACCTTTGAATGTTTATGAAATTTTAATCTGATCTTTATCTTTATAAAGGACTTTTTAAAAATAATTATCACATCCAAGAGTCTACAATTTTCTTTACACAGAACGGTGGAAATTGGCGTTCGTTAACTGAAAACTTGGAAATAGTCATCCCTAAAACTTGAAAATCCAGTTGAACATCGAAATTTCTCCACGAATATGCGAAAATGACGTACGAAATGTTTATGGTGTCACACACGTATTAAAACTAATACAAGACATGTGCTTTAGGTTCCATTTGCTTAATCGCTAAGATTTATCTATCTTATCTTTCTCACATTGAAACTTCCCCTTTTTTCTTTCGATTGATCGATTATGCTCAAGCTGTTTAATACACTCTAGTCATTTCATCTAAATTGTCCCTTTCAATCTCAGGGTGTGAAACCTCTATCCTTAAATCTACATCTCTTTGTTAGCATGTGATTCAGTGTGATCTGAAAAAAATATTGTGCGGGCAAAAGCTCTCAACACTGTGGCAAAGAAAAGCCTACCTGATGACCGTATGTAGCTGTTACTGTCCAGTTACCCAAGATGATGAAATTGCTTAATAAAAGTTCTTTTGATATAATACCTTAAAAAAACAAAAATGTACAATGGACATTAGAGTTAGGTTTCTTGCTAAATTCAAATTTTAAAAAAATGACTTAATCGGGGGCAATTTTGTCAATTATCCTCTCGTCTCTCATACGAGTGTTCACCGCTAAAATATACAGCTTTCCAGCAGCTTCTCTTCAGTTATACCTCTTGAAATCCTGGTTCGAACCGGGACACGTTTAAGGGCTCTATGCCCAGATTGTTAACACTTTAAACCCTATGAGTGACTATAGCAAATAGTTTCTTCATATAATTTCACACCTGAATCAAACGTTAAGGTCACGAGAATAAAGAAAATGATCACCAACTAGAGATCGATTGTTAAACGGATTTTCCTTGTCAGCATCTCAGGAAATGTGTAGAGAACAGAATGGAGAATATGCATACTGATGTTAGGGTGTAAAGAGTCGAAGGAATAAAACGATTTTGACACATGTGGTACGTGTTGCTAAGTTTCCATAGGAACTTATTCCAACTATAAAAACATGATAATTTTATCAAATGAAGAGTCTTTTTAAACCTGTGCTAGTTTCAAGGTCCTTCCACTGCCTTACTTTGACTCCCTGTGGATTCTGCATATAAAATATGCGATATAATTACGGATGACATTTACGTTGTTGCGAGCTCTTAAATGAAACAACTGATGGAGAATTATTGTATGTATGTATAGAATACTGAAGTAAGCTTACCAGGACCATCAAAGTTATCTGTTGCGAAAGAAAAAAAGGCAACAATTAGTTAAAAATGAATTCACATCAAAGATTTGAGGCTCGGATTGTAATTGGTCGACCAGTATTATGGTGGAAAAGATGTTTGCAATTTAGTGGCCATAATTACAAATTGATATCTATAGCAAGAGTGTATTGGCCATATCAGAACTAATGTAGGGAAATAATTAACAATCAAAGTAATTCATAGCTGAGAAATGACAGTCTGCTGATATTTTTGGAATACCAGATGTCCGCAAGCAGACAGTTATATGTAATGTTTTCAAATTTAACTTTAAATTTTTTCCGGCGAGACAACACTGGGCTAAACGAAACTTTGTAAGACTACCGTTTAAAGGGTGCTTGGTGAGCAGTTAATATAAATAACCCATTAGCTTCCTTCAAATTCAGTGATTTTCGTCGGAAGCCACTATTTTCCATTATTCTACAAGAGAGTTGAAAGGTAAATTACTTAAAATCACTTGGTAGAACCTTTTCTTTTAGACCGCAGTCAGGCTAGCTAAGTCAGTGATAATTCACGTCAGGATCACATTCGTTCTTTCGAATTTGAGGCTACATTCAAAAGCACTTCCTTTATCTATTATTTAATTATTCATTTATTAATCGGCAATATTTAACCAGGTTGACCTGGTTCGGCCGCGATTGTTTTTCTAATAAAACCAATGCAGTCAAAATAAAATGTTATTTTCAAGACGTCGTTTTGCTAAGCTCTTACATTTTTTCCGGAGGGCATCATGTTAAACTGGAGCGGTAACACCCTGATACTAACTGCAGGAAGGAAAAAGAGCCAATTGCAACATCAATCAATAAAGGGAATTTAGACTATAATGAAAGCTGTTTAATGAAAATGTACGCGTCTTATCTCTATTGCCGAGAAGCGTAGTATCTGACAACGAACGACTGAGCTCAGAAAACAGCTGATTTGAGCGAGAAAATGAGCTTCCTGACATGTATCAACTGAATAAAAAATCATTCAGAGCATTTGCCCTGCTGTAATTTGGTCATTTTAGATGTGCAAAGATTTTCTCTGACTACAGATGCTAGCATCCAGCAGAGAAATTTATTTTCACAAGGGGACGATAAAAAACAAAAGACCTTAGTAACATTAAGATTCTCCGTAGACTTTCATATTTTAAAGTCAAATTTCTATTTAAAGAAAGAAAATTATGCCAATAATTTACGCAACATTACTTATCGTCAGAGTTCTTTCTCTCAAATGTTTGATTCTCAAAGAGAAACCGAAGGTATACCCCTGTGTGGTAAATGGGGAGGTAGATGGAGTTTCAGAATTTTCGTAATCCTTTCACCCCTAAGAATGTCTGGCTTCTACTTTGTCCTTACAGTATCACCCTTGAATCAAATGTAAAGGTCGTGATAATGAAGGAAACGATCACTGATTTAAGAAGCTCCTGAATGTCAAACAAATTCTCTCTGTCAGCAACATAGGAAATGTAAAGAGAACAGTGCAGAGAATATGAAAGCTGATATAAGGGTGCAAGGGGTTATGTGTCTCTGTGTCCGCACAAGGCCCTTTCGAAATTAACGAAAATCTCATAAATCGCTTAACAATAAAGGTTCGGTAACAAAGATTGTGCAATTAGCTCAACGTTAGTTCATCGCGATGGCGACATAGATCTTACCTTTCTGTTTTGGTGTGTAAATAGGTTTGTCCGTCTGTATGAACACTATTCCATTCTTGAAGCTGAGCAGGATCTTTACCTCTTTGTGGAACTGAAAATGGCCGTCATCTGACTTGGCGACGAAGTAAACATACCGCATATCTACCGACTTGATATCTGGAAGGTTCCCCGGTTCCACCTTGAGATACAAGAAGGACCAGTTACGTGTAAAGTTACGAGTAAATAATATAAAGATCTTCTTCGCAAGTCTGATCAATAAAGGGAAGCCCTTTTGGACAGAGACCATACTTAGAAGGGTCACTAACACACACTTTGTTGCGGATAATTTTTTCGATCAAATTTGTGTAAAACTTAGTTCACAGGAACTTCGGGTAATTGGGGTAATATCCAACAGAACGATATTTTAAAAAAATTCCAAAAAATAAAAAATCCTTCACCTGTTTTAAATATGCATATGACAGAACACCGTTCAAATTAAAACAATATTCAAAGTACTAATAAACTTCTTGTATTTTCAAACCGTTTATTCCATAACTGATGCTGTTTTTATTGCTTTTAATGTCCATATTTCTTTAAAATGATAGCTTAGGGCCCGTGATGACCTACGTTATAGCTTTCATGATTACGCGCCATTACTTCACCAAACACTGTGCATCGTTAAAAGATTCTTGCGCGTCTTCCGTAATGCTACTGAACTCTTACCTTGACTGTGAGGAGAGAGGTGCTCCCTAAGAGAAAAAACAAAAATCAAACAGGCCTTTTATATTTCAGGTTAATTCTTCATCTTTCCCATAGCAAAGCCATTAATTGAAGTGGCTTTGAGCCCCAAATCTTCTAAATATCTATCTTGAAGTGATGATGCTGCAAAATGATTAGACTCGGTCATCCATAAGATGAAAGTCGAATTGGAATCTCATTTTTCTAGAAAATGTGGTTCCTCTTTTAAGACTCTCGCGAAATCTTTGCTTCCATCTCACCAGGTTTTGAAGGCTAATTCTTATAGCACTTTCAAATCCCAGCAGCGATTCGGATAAAAAAAAAAAAAGTCTGTAACGCTTTCGTCTTACCTTTTCCTGGTTGGAGTGTAACTTGGTTTGGGGAGAATGTTTTCCGCTTGAACGGATAGTCCTGCAGATATAACTTCACTGTTACGGGCTGCATGGCATCGTAAACCGCAACTGAAACGTTCTCCTCGACCCCAACGTGAAACACATTGGGAGCGATTATGGCAAACCTGCAATGATAACGATGACAAGTTTGAGAAATAAAATGTTTTGTTGGCTGTAAGCAGAGGTAAGAATTTTTAAGCTACTTAACGTGATTAAGATATTCCAATTAACACTCAATACGGCTTGCAAGCCGGACAGGTTAGAGTAAGGAAGAGATTCTTCCCGGTAAGTCGCCTTACAGTTTTAATTCCAGGCCTCGCCTAGCCGAAGTAAAATAAATCCTTAAAAAAATCATCCTTCGGCGTCTCAGAATTCGATGACATGCATGTTTATACTAGGTAACATTTCGTCGAAAATGATTAAATTGCTACCAGTTCCTAGCTCCATGCCTTTGGAAGTGTGAACTGGTACCTTTTAGTCTTCTTTAGTCACTCTTATAGCTGGCTAATTCCGTTGTCACACGGCAGAATATCCAAAACGTTAATTTCGCTGCTACCACCATCTATTTCCTAGAGAAGGATCGGTTCCAGTCCCTAATATGGAGAGGAGGGCGGAAACTTTGAATTCCTCTTCCTTAATTACGCTAGTATTGTGGTGGATTTTATCCCATACCTTCCATATGGTAAAGCACGAATATTAATTTAAGAAAACTTCATTGAAAGAACAAAAGAAAGAACAAAAAAAAAAAACAAAACAAAACAAAAGAGAAGCTGATCCAACAAGTGGAAGCCGATCGAACAAAATTGAATGAAAGTGTCACGGGTGGAAAAAGGGAAAAATCGAACCTTTCACTTTTGAAGTGAATTTGCACTTGCATACTTGTCCGGAAGTAAAAACGTGAAATTGAAACCTTAAATTTCTTCGAATATTCTTCGCATATTAACATGGCAAGGAGCTACAATTGGAAATTTTCTCGCTGCCATAATGACCAGTGTACACGTGCTAAAAAGATTCCAATACGAGTCACGAAATTTATTGATAGGACTATGTAGGGGTCAAATTCCACTCTGTTTCAGAGGACCGAATCGAGGACAACTCTGACGAAGGGCTAACGATCGAACGTCAGCTTTAGAAACTCTTTACGCTATTTATTCACTTGATAAAACGAAATAATTTTGTAAAACCCCCTCCAACGCAACAGCACAGCCTCTCTGAGGCACCGAAAGTCTGTTGAGCTCACGAGTCGCTAAAGTCGAAATAATATATGCCTTGCCAAGCCCGCCCCTGAAACTTTCCTGCCAACAAACTGAAAATCTGTACAAAGGGGGGGAAAAGTGCGTCAAATGTAAGTGAATTACAGAGCCCTCCCTCTTGAAGGATAATATTCACAAACAACGAAAGAGCTGCATTTTGACAACATCATTTGCATTCGAGAAAGGTTACGACACTCGTCGGATTTGTATGCACCTTAGCATAAATATCGATAAAATTAAAACAATGTATATTACCTCTTAGCTTCAGTACATCCTATGATAAGCAAAAATATTGAAAATCGCAACGCCACGGTCAAAACGTTCGTCATGTTAAAATCAAACTTTTTGCAGAATGAGAGTGCTTCCCTCAGCAAATAGCTGAAGTGTTCAAGGAACAATGAGCAAAGGTGTTGACAGATTCGCTGACTCGCCAGTCACGGAAGAAAACCCTCACTCAAATCATCTTCCTGTTTATTTATAAGTAAAAATAAACCACGTAAAAATGAAATCTAAGTACACTCATTTAACCCCTAACTTCAATTCGGTGACTGAAATTTAATCTCACTAGTGCGTTAAAAACGAAATCTTTCTCGTCGTCGTCTTTGGTTCCCCTTTGGCTGTTCTTGGATTGATGGTCAGGAATAACGGTTTTAATAAATCAGTTCCGCTTTAGTTGAGTCCTCCTTCGAGCATAAAAAAATCGGGCCCTCGACATTAGACCCACCGTTTACATTCTTTAAGCCAGACTTACCGGTATTTATTTAGTTTTAGGTAAAAATAATGGCTACCAGAAACGCACGTCGCAATCATTTTGTAGTGAGTTAATGTGGGTTACCTCTGAATCAAAGCTGTACGTGATCAAAGTCGACCTTCCCGGCAAAACAAAGAAAGAGAAGAACAAATGCTCCGTTCACTATTTCAATTTCGTTATCTGAAACCGGACTTTAAAATTTTGACACAATACCTCCCTTAAACAGCATCGCAAAGTCACAAAAATCTTTGCGAATCTTGGCAATGGTTTACATTTTAAAGTTTATTCTGTATTTGGCCAAAATTTAAGAAATGATACCCAAGAAGGTATTTGTGATCGCTGCATGAGCTTTTGCCCAACAAATTTCAAAAAGCGAAAAACCAGCTGTTGCGTTTCTCTCGGCTGACAGCTGCCTGTTCAGTCAACTTCCTCTGCGTCCTGCGAAGGAGAACATGGCTATGAAAAGCCTGACGTAAGACCGATAAAAAAATCGTTTGATGTTTTAAAGACTACGTGAGCTACGCGTATTTAGACATCCTTTCTGTTCAGACTTCCCTCTCAGCTGTCCCCAGGTTTCATCTTTCGCGGAACGGCGTCTTCGCTGATTCAGATATCATTTCAAAGCCAATAATGCAGTAGGAACTTAACAATTTTCTCTTTTTGTATTATAATCGTTAACATCCAAGATTATTACCATTATTATTGTCATTATCATCTTGACAATGTCAAAACAATTTATTTTGAATTGTGAAAAACTTCTCAACATGCATCATTCATGGTTCATAAATTGGTTGTGCAAATTTGGTAGGCGCATTAGAAAGCGTTATTTGCCATGCCCATGCACGTTTGTGGTGTACTATTGAAACGCTTTCTTGTCGTCTACAACATGTCTGCTTCGTTGTGGCATTTCAGGAGTTTACACGCACAGAATAATAGATGCGTTTATTAGGACAGCCGTGTAAAATCGAAACATTAGAGACATCGACGATTACGAATGCGGCATAACGGCATAAATATGAACTTTCACTTAAATGCATCTTTAACGACGCCGCGTTACTTTTAAATCTAATCAACGCAGTAGGTAAGTCTTTTACCGGCATGTGCTTGCAAGTTTTTTACATGAGAAAAATAGTCACGCCAGTTCAGCCCTCCAAGCCGGACAACCTTAATCGAGACACAGATTGAAATACTTTCAACTTTTCGTATGATCATTGGCCGAAAAGGTAGCAGAGTTGGCACTTTCACTCAAAGAAAGAAAAAATAGTGGGGAAAGGATCTGACTCAATAAGGGATTAGCATTAAACGGATTGGGAAATCAATACCTTTGTTTTTTGGTCTTGTCAATGGTCCAATGTCGTCGTTGTTGCTGCACATGATGTACGCCTGATGAGACATGCAGAGACAATTTCTCGTGATAAAGGAGAGCCGCCAGTAAAAACAATTACAGTTGAAAGAATCCTTTGGCCAAGAGCAGACCTTCTCCAAGCATAACAAGATAATTGGTTTTAACAACTGAATTGTTAAAGTAAATTGGCCACCGCTTCTCCAGGCATAATCCACTGTGAAGTCGATAGAAATTAATATATATATATATATATATATATATTTTTTTTTTTGAGAAGGACGGGGTTACCCATGAGTTTATTGGAGAAGAAATCCCTTCAAATACATGAGGGTATGATCAAAATTATTTTTCCTTTAAGGAATGGCTGATCCATGCTCTCGGGACATGAAAGATGAGGATGTGCATGAAGGTGGTTATGTTGTTTTCGGCAGGGTATCCTGGACCACTGCCAGCCATGCGGCCTGTATAGCTTTCCCCAATTCTTTTCCTGTTGATACAACGCAGAGATTGTAGTTAATAAATAATTTTGATTATTTATTTATATATATATGATTCTTCCACTTGAAGAAGATTTATTTTCTGATCTGCTGGCTACTTTAGCTGAAATTCCAGTAGCTCTTCGAAACCTCTTAAACAGAAAAGAATGATTGCTGATTATTAATTATTTGAAATCTTCTCGAATCTTTACAAAAAGTTCTAAGCTTTTGAATAATGACGTGGAGGTTATTCTTTCTTTTAATTCATTTCATTAAATCTTGTATTGTTTTAATCATTATTATTATTGTTATTATTATTATTATTATTGCAGTCATGATTATTATCGTCGTATAATTATCATTGCAGTTTTGAAATCCGCGTACACTGATTTTCACAATGGGCTTTTTTTGGGCGATAAGTGTATTTTTATTATGTCTAGGTCGAGGACATTACACGCTCGCCCAAACCGCGCCACATTTAAACGTAATTTCAACTAATATTTTAAAACTGAAACGATTAGGGTTCCTGTTGACTAATTTCGAGAATACAATGGATTCTGTTACAGAATTCTTCCAGTTAGAATAAGGTAATTGGGGTTTTCAGAAAATCTCTTGCTCTTAAAAATAGCTTCCATATCAAGAATGATCATGTTTTGTGAGTTTTTCAGTGTAAAAGGAAATCTATCGCCCTCTTAAATCTCTATCATTGATACATTGATACAAAATTCGTCCATGAAAGTCGAAGTTGGCTTTTCGCAATATCACAGGTCGCCATAACCCTTAAGCAATAACTTTATGCTTTGTTGGAAACACTTATCTCGAGCTGATATATCAACGGTGATTCTTAAAACACGACATACAATAGAGCTCTCAAAATGAGTTTAAAAGTAGACAAAACTTCCGTCACCTCACCACTTGTCTCTCATAACTTGCCGGCTGTAACTCGCGTCTGAGGAGCAACAAATACTTCCGAAGCGAAACGCAAAACATCATCGGCAACATTTTAACTTCAAACGTAAGAGAAGTTCGGAGTGTCGCCTGAAGACATTCCTGGCATCGTTTATTAAACGGATTGAAAGCAACAGAGCGAAATTTTTGAACCTCAAGTTAAAAGATCCGGACGAAACTCAAACACTCAAATGAATAGTAATAAAATGAGTGTAGATAGTGTAGTATTTGAAATTCAAATCAGACATTGCACGGGCCTTATAATGAATATTTAAAATAAAATTGCGACGAGCGGGAAGGGATCATTCGCCTCCGTGATCATTGTACCGATCAGACGAATTGTGTATTATAACAAAGGAAATTCACATAGTAACCACGGACATTGATTTTAGTCTCAAACCTTTCTCGCAACTTTTGCCCCGCAAAATTTCATCTCAGGATAATGAACACGGTAATGTCATAATTCTGAGGAAAATTCTGAAAGGATGCCTCAAACATCCTGGGAAAAAGAGAAGCCTGTGATCCGACTCTGGTTAAAATGGCTGAGGAGGAACCGGTATCTAGTGAGGCGACTGGCGGAGGGAGGGGAAGGAGGGGGGGGGGGGGAAAGGGTTCGGGTGCCAATATGACTCAGTACTAAATACATTTATTGACCTTCAGAAACGTATTATGACATTTGGTTGGAAAATTAAGCCAAAGGAAACCCTATCGCCGTACAGCGCTTCCCGAAAGAGGGCCGGATCAGAATACACCCTATATTTCGAAGAAAAATATATTTCTTAACACAAAATGGCACCACCCTCCTTTGAGCGCCTAGCATTACGCGGTCTATGCACAGTTCTAATTAGGCATCACTCACACTGACTTGTTTTCAATCAAAAACAAGTGATTTAAAATGCAATTTTGCACATCATACACTCACTGCTAAATTCCCGAGAACACCAGTGAGACTTTGGAAAAAGGTTTCAAAGGAGAAATCTTTATCAGTTTTAGGACTGAACACAGCGTTTTGATAACGATCTATTTTAAGGGTTGACAGGTGAAAATGGGCGGGGGCTTTAAAAAACAGTGTCAAAAAAGCATGTCATGCTGCGAATTACGTTTGGACAATATTTGAAAACATATTAGACAGTGTGCGTTGAAAAACCCATTAGTGAGGAAAGGTGAAAACAAAACCAAAATGCAACTGTAAACAAGGGGAGATTTGCTTCGTTTTTGTTCAGACGGACGCTTTTCTGTGTAAAACTCTCCACACCACGAGTTTACGGTTGTGCTCGTTACTTGAGTTGGCAGGTCGTTAATTCACTATCAAGTTTTCTCTTACTTATCCCATCGTTTTGAAGAGGAACGTCAGAAGTTCACAAACATTATTAATTAAAGTTTTGTTTTACATCCGCACCGCTCCGCAGAAACTCCCATCACATCGACAAACAGAAACGTTATATGAGTGCCAAGGTTTTCTGTTGAGTAAGTACAGCAAATTGTAGGAATCGAGACCAAACATAATTGAATGATGAACAAAATTTATTTCAGGGCAGTTGGCAGTTAGTTCGACATCTCAATCATGTTTGTTGAATTAGCTTTTTCAGATTTTATTCAAACTGTGCCAGGTCGTATAATTTCTTCAGCTGTTTAAACACAGTGACAATAGACTAACATCAGTCCCTCCTACTTGGCGAAGTCCGTCGCACAACTAAAAAAAAAAAAAAGAAAAAAAAATTGTTAGGGCGCCAACATCAATTTTCTTTTCATTGATTTGTTTCTTACTCACGCGACGGGCTTTGCCGGAAAGGATGAACTGCTCTCGGTCTAAAGTGACAGATAATTAAGCAATTACTGCTAAGCTAGTTTCCACTTTTAATTGGTTGCAACTGTTCATTTACATCGACGTGTTATTTTTAAAAAGCCTGTATTCGGAATGAATATTCTCTGAAGTTGCCCTGCAAATAAGGTACGTAGTTGTTTCAATTCAGTCTTATGTTCAGGTACAGCATGCACAGGTTATCCTTGTCAACATAAAGAGAAGGTCTGCTTTTTCGAAGAAATATTCCAAGTTTACCAAACTGTCAAAATCTTGTAAACAACAGGATTTCCTCTAGCTATTGAACATTGCTTGCAGCTTACAAGGCGTCATCTACATCAGAAATACAGTTCTGTTTCAGTCATAAAAACCGAGAAATGTAAGTACCTGATAAAGCCCTCTTTAATATAATTATACTCACGGCAAGTGAACTAGATGATATCGCAAGCTTAGCCGAAATATTGTGGCAATGAAAAAATATTCTGTTAAGCCACAGAGAGGTTTTATTTTTCTCATCGGGGTTATATGTTTTTTGTTTTGTTTTGTTTTTCTTATAACGAGCACATCAAGTTCCGTCGAGTTAAAATAGCTCTACTATCAACTTTCTATTTTGATAACTGCTTTATATCACGGGTTCACTGAGACATCAGTAACGTACTTTTCGATGCGGAATATTCAATCTGCGAAATGTTTTGCAGTTCGGAGATGACCGCGAAAATAAATTTTACGTGGTAATTTTTTAGCTTGCCACAGACCTTCCTTTGCCTCTCACTTTCCCACTAACATACTAAGAATTTAGCCAAGTAATGGCTAGTAATATTTGAACAGCTTGCCCTATAAACTTTTACGTTAATTGAAGTCCAAGGTAACTTGCTAGCGGATACAACTGAAAATCATCACTTGAAATTATCTGCAATCCACCGACCTCTATGAATAATCTCGAACAAAAACTCAATAACCGTATTTTTTTCCCCACATGACTACTGATTTACGAAATTTTCGATGTTTCATTCACAAAATTCAAGTCATACAAACAAATTTAAAAGTGACTTATTTACACCGCTGGAATTTTTTAAAATTATTTTTGTTTACATGTACAGTGTTTCTAGGACAGATTTGATGTTATGTTTTTCTTTACTAGTAAACCGAAAAACACATAAGGCACTGCTTTCCAGACTGCCTTCTTTGAAAGAAAAAAAAATTATTACAAGTTGTCGGGTCATAATTCCACGGATAATTTTGTTAAAATCACATGACTTCTTCATTAGGCGAAGAAAAATTATTATGTTAACAACATACTGACTAATATGGGTAATTTCAATAAGAATTCTACGCATAATAAAATTCTTTTTTTTCAATTACTGCTTTAGATTAACAGTAATCACCCGCTGCTGCACTGTTTAAACAAATTCCATTTCTTGAACATATTTAAATTGAAGACAGTTGTAGCTGTGGATGTTGTTGTTGTTTTTTTTTTATTTTTACCTGTAGAATTTTGTTCAGATGGAAAAGCTAATAACTTATTTCCGTGACGTGTTTGATAAATCACTTAAAGATGCATTACCTCAGAACGCACATCCAATAAGCCAAACTGATTGAAAATAACAGAATAGTTCCTCGACAACGTGCGTGTCCATTAGTTGATATAAAAGCCAACTTATAAGCATCCGTATGCACCGTAACGGTGGCTTGTTTTTTTTTTTTTTTCAAACCAAGAAAGAGGAATTAGAGAAAGGCATCGTTTCTTATTTATATTATTAGCTTTCCATTCTAAGGAAGTCATTAAACTTTATTACAGGCTTAAGAGCAGTTTATCGCATGCCGAGAAAGCCTCAGGTAATTTGACGCAGAATCAAGGTGTTTACCAGCTTAAGAAACTTTTGTGACGCAGAGCCAATCAGCAAATATCACACACGGAGTAGATAGAAAAAAGTCTTGATACGATTTTTTCATTTCTTTTCTTTGCTTTAAGAGAGGAAATTTTAAAAAATTCGGTGTCGTCGTCAGTCAGATATTTCGAATTCGACAAGCAACGAAAAGAAGGAAAGATTCCTTGCAACGGAAAAAGTTTGTGAAGTAAGTAATTGAGATCAAATTTTGACTCGCAAACTTGGAAATCCTAGAACTCTTTCCTGGAGCCATTTTCGTTATTTTTTCTTTAACGAGCGTATTTTTTCGGAGGGCTTTGGGGAACTGATATTTCAAATTTTTGAACGTTCGTCCAATTTATCTTATCTTCCGTTCTTTACGCATTAGGTATCATGGAAGAGACTTAAACTAAAAACCCCGAAGAAATTGTCCTGTAATTTAAATACATAGCAAATTTTTCGTTTTACTCCTATTTAAAGCTTGGTTAATGTTTCACAAGCCAATATTTTAACTTCGATTTTAGACTCGATATCGTCACCAAAACATCATTTTATACCAGTAAAGGGTGCCAAGGCGCACACGACGATCATCAATGTTACGCTAACTTATTGCAGACGTAAGAAATCGGCTCCCATATGAAATTTTGGCTTTTTGCCTGCGAACAAGGATCAAAAATTTCAACGAAGACTTTTTATGACATTTTTTCTTTCCAAGAACAACTCATGTTGTAATTTTAATCACGCATCCCATCGATAACAATTTGTGCACTTCACATTTAATTCTGCATGCTCCACCAAACTGGATTTCTATAACTCTCCAAGAAACCACTTAAAAAAAAATTTTACTCGTATTTAATGCCTTATCTAGGTTATTTCGATGATATTCTAGCTGAATAACAAATAAAACCTTCCTTTACTAAATTTCCCAATCGTTTTGATCGCAACACCTTCCTAAGGTTTTGTCTTAATGACCGAAAGGTGCACCACATTTTAATTAGCATCATTGTTATCAAAGCAGGTACTTCAGTAATTCATAAGGATAAAGGCATTATTTCTTCAACAAAAGTTTTGTTTAAAATGTAAGAAAACTTGGCGTCCTCAGCCCTAGTTTTTCTTGGTATCTTTCAGATCAATACTGTTTTTATTCTGTAAACAATAATTTATAAAGTCTACGAAAATAAGTAAATATTAACGGAACTCGTAACGAAAAGTAGTTACTTTAAAGGAAAATGTCAATAATGCAGATATCGAGCAGGTGTATTTCCCAAGGTCCTTCTCATCATTTTCCTCAGCTTGCTTTGGAAAAACGTTTGTTTCGTCAGGGCACTAATTTCCAGTGTTACCTACGCATACAGGAGAATCGAGAAAAACTATAATTATTGCCATAAAGCAGTAAAAAAAGAGAGCATTCACCCTTGCTGACTTTTCTTTCCTCAGAAAACCTTGTCGTATCACAAAAGAAACAGAGATAAAAAAGGAACGATGGAGCCGAACATACGTTCCGAAAAAAATATTACCTGCGATCCGCAAGGGACTTTGTCGACCGCAATATTCTTAATACTCGCTATAACTACTGCACTATCCGCCACAGTGGGGAACATACTCATCTGTATGGCTGTATATAAAACCAAGACTCTAAGAACACCCGCCAACTATCTTCTTGTCAGCCTCTCTGTGGCAAGCCTTTTGTTTGTTCCAGTGTTGGGGGGTTACTCGTTCTCTCTCACCATCAAAGAATGCGATCCAAGGGCTAAAACCTTGTGCACGTGGTCTTCAAAAATGGATTGGGTTTTATTCTGTGTTGTTATGCTTCATTTGCTGTTCATATCTTTGGATCGACTGTTGGCCATAAAACTACCAATGAGGTACGTAGTGAAACCGGTGTCTTGAACCTCGTTTGAACTTGAGTTTATTAATACACTGAATTGTGTAGTTTTATTTTCCATTTAAGAGTAGTACTGAAAAGGACTTCTGTGGTAAATAGTGATTGACGTTTCGAAAACCTCAGCGGAAGTCGCAGCTGACAGCAGCAGTCCTTCTCACGACTACTTTCACTAAAACGACCAGACTACACAATTTTAAATGTTACCCCCAAAGTTCAAACCATTTATTGTATTCTATAGATTAACCTTAACGGAAAATCCCTTTTAAAACAAAGTATGTTTCACTTCTATCATCTTTTGTGCTCCGTCTCTCAACAGATACCCAGTGTTGGTGACCACAAAACGCACGTTCATAACAATAACTGTCCTGTGGCTCGTTAGCATCGTGGAAGGCTTTTTGCCAGACATTATTATGGAAATTATAGGAAAAGACGGCCGCGCTCTTCTGGAGCTGATATATGGTTGTCTCCGAAGTAACCTTATCCCAGACGAAAGTGACTTACAACCCATAATCCTCCTCTTCCTAATTCTCATGACAGTTAGTGTCTTACTGCCCAGCGGTATCATGCTGATTTCACATGCGTGGATTTTCATAATCTCCTTTAAACAATACAGACAGATAAGAACACTGGAGGACGCTTTCTCGCAGAGGCGTGTCACTGAAATGCGCGCCGCCAAGACGGTAGCTGTCATCGTGTTTTCAGCGTTGGCTTGTTTCGCACCTGTGCTCGCTGTGACTCTCATCACAACATTTGAGCCGCCCAGCGGTAACTTACTGAACGCAAGTGAAGCGATTGTGAAGTACAGGCTCTTTCCGAGCCTTAAAACTCTGTACTTACTAGCAATAAGCTTCAACCCTTTGATTTACGCTTTGAAAAGTGAGCCTTTCAAGGTGGCATTCAAGAGGATGCTTCGGCCTTGCTGGGCAAACTGCCGTCCAAAGCCCCATCGGAACGTTCACAATGGAGAGCTTATAGTTTGAAATTAGCTCACAGTCTTCCACAACAAAAAAGACTGAGTAGAAGTTGTTAAGAAACCAAATATCTTAGTGTACTTCACAGCGCTTTGTTATAATGATTTCAATTAGCTCCCTGTCTTCTACAACAAAAAGACTAAGGACGAGTCAGTTAGAAACCGAATATCTCATAATGTCATGCACAACTTTTTCTGTTACGATCAATTTCATTCAGATAACACTAGGTGGAAAAACTAGTTAAGTGGAAATTAACCCCATTAGGTTAGAGGTTGTTTTGTTTCTCAATAGAGTCCCAAACGACGTTGTTTTTACCTGGTTCTGGAAATTATACCATAAGGTATTTATAATCTAAGATATAAATGTATGCAATGTACATCTGTATTTCAATTCGTAACTTCGCTTGCACAAAGAAGGACATAATTTGTCACTGAATGAAATTTAAGTAGTTTACATGTAATTTAAGTGGTTTACAGTTTCACCATAACTACCTTGAATCTAGTAAGTGCTTATTTATTCCAAATTACATAGGAAGAATTGTGTGATTAACCGTAAATTCATTCAAACTCTGCAAATGTTATTTGGTGTTCGGTCAAAGCAACGACATTCAATGGGACTCGCCAACAATTCATTTTTTTTTTTTTTAGTTTTGAAGCCCAGCTGCATAACATTGATTTTTTTTATCTAAATTAACTATTTTCTGCACTTAATTGGCTCTCTTTTGCATTATGTTATCTAAAAACTGCATTTTGTTTAGCCAATCACAATAATGAAATTTTTTGTCATGTGTATTATTACTGCTATTAAAGCATGAGTCAAAGTGAACCTGCCCAGTTGAGCTTGGACAATCCAATATAAGCCCTTAACTAATTAGGCCAAAACATTATACAGCTAGCACTAAAAAGGAATTGTATCTTGTTAATGTTGTGAAAAGAAAAGTTTGGATGTGTAGGTTGTGTGCTATTGTACCTTGGTGTCAAAACGGACATTTGGTACCATTTTTAGACCATCTTTCCCCCTAATAGTGAACTTTGACTACCTTTATAGGTAAAATAAAAGTCCTCTGGTAAAAGTGCTGTCAAAAATTAGCTGCGTTCTTGGCTTTTGCGTGACCTTAAAGGATGTATTTTTCATAATCCTCATAGTACTGCACTGAATGCAAACCATGGCAACATTTATTTAATTCTTTTCATTCCACATATCTTGGATACTATTTTGCAAAAATGGTCAGCACTACTTTACATAGTTGAAACACAATTCAGTTTGAAGAAGAATATTTACATTGTTCTGCCACTTGAAAATGCTCATATAAACAATGTCTCAGTGTCTCTTTGCACCCAAATACAGCTATGCATATTAAAGAAAATCTTTTGACAAAATTAATCATCACAATGAGAATCTAAAACACCTGTATGTATGTATGTTACCAAAAATAGTTTAGAAGATCCTGGGAATCTAAAATAATGTGTAAGAATGTTCCTGTATAAGCATGTGTGAGCATTTTGAAGAATTCCTTACACTAGGTAAATCTTGCCAATAGGACTAAGACCAATCTGTAGCTGCTTTGGGAACCAATAAACTTGGCGTAATTTGAAATGCAACCAAACATTTATTCTACATCACCCATGACTTCAGTTATACGCATATTGAATCTTTCCATCTCTGGGGTGATATAAACACCGCTAAATGGAGCTTGCAAATGGTGCCTAAAGGGTAAACTGGTCACCTGCCATCACTTTCCCAGCCAACTACTTGCAGATTCCTTAGTAACCCTGATTCATAGAACATAGTGGCATCATTCCTTCGCCCATTATATGGTTCATTAAAGTTAGCTAAAAGACCATTAGGAAAAACAACGTTCTAGAACTTTAACGAATGTACACGCATGCTGCTTCAACCCAATCATTCAGGTCAAATTTGTCATACTTCCAAGATAAGGATATTCCTCTTGTATGGTTTTCTTCGTAAAGAGCCATTAATTCCACGTCATTTATTACATCGTCGAAATTAGCAAGCAAAACGTCTCGGGCACTTTGCAGGCTTTAAGCTGCCGCCATCATTACAAGCTAACCTCCAGTAAATGACGTGACGAAGGTTCCAGTACTCTGGTCTTCGATATCGGTCAAGCAACCACTTTGTCCTGTCTTTTGTCCTTATGCTAAGTCAGTCTAATCACTACGGTGGGTAGGAACTGCTTTGTTGCGTGACAAATGTAGTGTTCAAGACAGTAACGCAGAATTGAAGAAATTACTTTCTGAATGTGTAAAAGTATTTTTTGTACGTATTTGTCGCGTATTCTATGGTTCTTAAGGACAAACGCAATCACTGTTTTTTAGTATGTAATTTGAGACCGGTTTTCGAGAAGGTCAAACTTGGTGTACGTCGTAGTTTATAGCCTTTCAAAGGTTTAGATGGCCGCTTTGATCCTTCTTCAACAGCTCTGACCAAACGCTCTCCAACTGTACATGTGTCTCCCATTTTAAGTGCAAGTGTTTGAGACCGACTATGGCCGAGGAAAGGCCTATTGTTGCGTTACACAGCGCTACTATTGTATATCCAATTGTATTGTAAATCTACTTTCGTTAAGTAAAAGGAAATTAACTAATGAATGTTGAATGGTAAATCTACCATGCAACACGCCGGGTAAACCGGAAAGCGAAAGGCAGTCGATCGTTAAAAGGTGTTGATGGGCTTGGCTACTCCTGCCATTTGCTTGCGCTTTTAAATCTTCTGACCTGAAAGCTTAGCTTTTATGAGGATATCATTCAATGACTTTCGTTTGCGATGTGGTAATAGGGGTTATTTTTAAGGTGTCATTTCCCCATCTGTATGTTCTTGAGGTTTGGCAAAGCCAGATAACATTGTGTTACAAAAGGTAATATTTTCATGTGTGCGCGCTATTTTTTTTTTGTTTTCTAGTATACTGTCTCTTCTGCCGAAAATAACTTCAGAGATACGTTTCTCAAAACCTTATTCCAGGTATTCTCTATTCTTTAAGCATATTTGAAACTCTGTACGTGTTTTATTAAACGTTGAGCGTAACGAATTTGGTCCCAGGAGACGTAAGGCTTCTTTCTCGAATCTCGTATTTACGCCCTAAGTCTATGACATGAAAATAGTTCGTGTACTAGAAGGTCGCTGTCTCTTTGTAATGCGTTTTCATGTCAAGTTCGATTCCCCGTTTTGATATTATTCACAAAGCAATCGGCTGTGAGTATAACTGCTGCCAAATGAATAGATTCTTGGCCAAGGCTACAGTTTCGATTCTTTCTGAATCTCTTCAGCTGCCTCCAAACAACGAATTTGTCACGGAGGAATGACAGGAGTTGCGCAGGGCCGCAAACAGTTTTTAACTTTCGAAGGAACGGCAACAGGCAGTGAATCCCCATTACATTTCACATTTATTCACGCTATCTTGCTGCCACCAGAGATGTTCACTCGACCGCGAGAGGATTCAAATGACTCGCTTTTCGTTTTACGACCATGATGCAACGCAATCAGAGTGCGCACACTGCCTGATTTTCATCAATAAGTCTTTCGTTAGTTAATGATTATTACACAATACCTCTGTAGTCTCCGATCAATTTCCCTTTAAGTACACGTGTAAAGATTCTATTTCAATCATCGCTACTAAATCATCGGTGCTAGATGATCGCTACAAGTTATTTGCTATCGTTAGGAGCTAGACCAAAGTAAGTCTTTATCTCTTTTACATTTACGATGTTTACCTTTTGTCTGTATTACTGGTGTGGTTCTTGTATTCAGTTTTCTAGTTAGGTTAATTTTAGATTTCGCATCGCATTTTTCTTAGTTTGGTTTCTGTTGTATTTTCTTTTAGTTCGAACCGCACAACCTCAATCGCTACTTCGATCAAGCACAAATACATCTTAGCGCTATCTTCTAAAATTATTAAAGATCACTTGACATTCCCTGTGCCTTCGAATTGTGATCGAATTGTCTGTTCAACCACTTAGGTAACCCTTTGAGGTTACAGAATTTAATGGAGATTTACTGTCAGTTGTCGTTCCTTCAAAGGTTAAAAAGTGTTGACGGCATGACGAGCTTTGCTTAAGAAAAAAATACTCTCCAGAATAGCGTAAAATGATCCGTAGGCTTGTCAATGTAAAGCGAAAGGCTTCAAACATGAAATTGATTAAAGTTGACAATTAAAATGAAAACAGGCGCGAGGATCTGTGAAGCTTGTGCGTTAGCGAGTGCTACGAAAATTTGGGACTCTTTCGCACGATTATCTCTGGAAATAACTTCGCACTCAGAGCATGAATGGCAATTTTCTCGATTGCAGAATGATTCAGCGACAAGAACCTCTTAGCTTAGCTCAAACGTATCATGACATTTGAGGACAGCTTGTTTATACTGCGTGACGTGACTATCATGTAACAGTTGATGTACCCGGCATGTTCTATGTCTTCTATCCGTGGTTTGTGACACAAAGCCTAGCGATTATCTGTTCTGCCACGATAACGCCTAAGTTAAATTGTGACAGTTAAGTAATATTCTGTTCTGATCGGACCTTTGACTCTAAGTCAGCATGGAGAGATTTCGACTGTATTATGTCCTAGAGATACAGGAGTATCATTTTACGCTTGAAACGATTGGGTAGAGCGAAGGGCTAACGAAGGGCTAGCGCTCGAAACGTCAGCCTTTTAACTCTTAACGGTGGCCAATTTAAGTTTTTAACTCAGTTGTTAACACTTAATTACCTGTTATTTTTTTGTCTGGGTGGGTTGAGATTGGACATTTTGTGTACCTAATGTTTCATTTTGTAACAGAAAAAGGGCATAACTTTCAAAAGAACAAAAATATCGCATTACTTCACTTAAAGAGAAAGAAAAGAAAACTGATTTGTCTGAACTCGCACAGGCATTTTGAGTCCTATTATGGTTACCATCATTCTGGACCTTTCTGTGACTTTTTGGAAGCTCTCAAGTAAACTCATGACGTGAAACTTAGAACATCTCAAGATCTGTTAGGGTTTTACCTTTATAAACAAGTGTTGATAAAATGAGCGATATTGCCTAATCATATACCAGATTTACATAAAAAAAAAGATGTCAAGTCTTCAAGAACATACCGACTCAAATTTCTTTAACCAGAAACCATATGTCCTTTTGTGTGAAACTTCGGGAGCAGGTTCGCATGTCAGCAAATGAAAAATTTTTGTCAGAAATAAAACGATAAGAGGAGTCGTACATTTAATGATTATTTACCGAAGTTGAATTGACACTGAAAACTCCGTTTGAAGCAATCTTATTCTGAATGGAACTCATGGGCTAACGAGAGGGAAATTGTTTTCCATATTGTTCTCCGGCGGGTTCTTTGAGGTAACCACCCACTTAAAATCTTCTTGAATGCACTAATAAATGAATAAATAAATATCTTTAGCCGGGGGCAACCTCACCCTTTGGTGGTTTTCAGGCTGGTCTTGGGTAGAAATTATAAATATGCAGAAGCTTAAAATTTGTTAAAAGTTAAAAGAGCATACAGTAACAATAAAGTCCTAAGAAAGAGTTAATGAAATATTAAAATAAATAAAATAGTTTATATGAGCTTCTTAAATAAATCAAGGCTATTTGTGTTCCTTTTAGATATTGGAAGAGCATTCCATTTATGTATCGCTTGATAAGTTAGTCTTTGTTGCCCCCTCTGGCACCGAGATTTGGGCATTTTAAAATTGTCTTTGTGCCTAGTGTTATAAGGGTGGGTATACCCTTAAAAGCATTAAATTAAATTCCCAGTCAATCAGCCCATGCATGCATTTGAATACAAAAGAAAGACGGTGTTGCCGTTGCCTTTCTGATAAGACTAACCAATCAAGTACATTAATTGCCTCTGTTGTGGAGGAATGTTTAGCTTTATCAAGTATTGATTTAGCACCTTTGTTTTGCAAGAACTGGACTTGAGCCATTAGAGTTTTGTTGTGTTTGTCTCCCCACACAATATCACTATAATCCAAGAGAGGCAAGATCGTTGATTTTATGTAAAGTTCTCTGGTGTGTATTGGCAATAAATGTTTGATCCTTCTGAGAATGCCAAGTCTTTGATTTACTTTGGTTGAAATGTAATCGACATGATCGCTCCAAGTTAGGGTTTCATTTATAATAACTCCCAAGTATTTGTAACAATCTGCCTTGTCAAGGAACTCGTCACAGATTTGTAGGCTTATTTTCCCGAGGGACTTCAGCCTTTCCCAATTACCATAAACTTAGACTTGGCTACATTCAGTGTAAGTTAATGGTCATTAAGCCATTCTGCTACACTAGCAAGGTCCTCATTCAGTATTTGTTGCAACTCGGTAGAACGGTATAAGGCAGTATCATCTGCAAATAGCGTAACAGATGTGTGCTTTAGGCATGTAGGCAAGTCATTGATATAAATAGAGAAAAGGAGTGGACCAAGAATAGATCCTTGTGGTACTCCAACAGAGATACGTCTGTTACAGAACGTTGCTTGACCAATAACTGTTCTTTGAAAACGAGATGTCAAATAGGATTGAAACCAGGCAAGGCAAACCTCAGACACTCCCAGAGCTTTAAGTTTATGAATTAAAATTGTATGGTCTACCGTGTCAAAGGCCTTTTTTAAGTCTAAAAAGGTGACTCCATTTACGAGACCATTGTCCATATTTGCACGCATTTCATCAGTAAATTGTGTCAAGGCAAGGGGTGTTGATCTACCTCGACGGAAACCAAATTGATTCTCTACAGGTAATTGATGAGACTCCAGGAAGGCTTAGAGTTGTGTATCCGTTGCTCTTTCAATCACTTTACTTACAGTTGGAAGTACGGATATTGGTCTATAGTTATCCATATTTGTGCCGTCACCTTGTTGGAAGAGGACAGTTACCTTCACACACTTCCAATGAGAAGGAAATTTTCCAATCTTCGAGGAATGATTAATGATATAAGTTAACGGAGGGGCAATGACCCTGGCTGCGTCACGTAAAAGTCGTGCACTGATCTTGTCTAGACCAATAGCTTTGTTTGCTGTCATCTTGCTTAATTCTTTGTGGGCAAACATTTCTGATATCGGATTCAGTTTGAAGTCATAAGCACCAGTAACATCTTTCGATAGCGCAGACGATGTACTGCGGAACGTCTTGGCAAGATATCTTCCAATGTTCGTGAAATGTTGATTAAGATGCTCTGCAATAGCAATAGAACTAGTGTGGAGTTTTTCATTATAGAAGATGGCGTTGGTATCCATATGATTTGAAGGTAAAGTTTGCTTGATCGCCTTCCATATCGAAGAGCCGTCATTCTTTGCATCTTCAATTAGCTTACAATAGTACTGTGATTTGAGAGATCTCTCTTCCCGGTTTGCAAAATTTCTCAATTTGCGATACATTCCCCAATGATACTGAGAGTTTGAGGATAATGCCTTTCTCCGATGAAAGTCACGATCGCGTCTCACTTCCAAAAGTTTATTAGAAACCCAAGGAGTTGGCATTCCTTTAACGCGCCTTGATTTAATAGGTGCGTGGTGATCTGCACAATCTTTAAAGAGCTTCTCCCAAAGAAACACAGTATTGTCAATGCACCGACTCCCTCAATTACGCTCCATGAAACTTGTTTTAGGTCATTAATCCTTTCTCCTCAAAGCTTTTGAAAGACCGATATTCAAAGACCTTTGGCGGTAATTTCTTAGCGCCTCCTTTCAACACACAAAAGATAGCATTGTGATCACTTATGCTCGAGTTTAAAACATCACACTGGACTATTCTGCGCTTGTTATCGACTAGAATCAAGTCTATTATACTTTTGGATGTCTCCTTGACTCTTGTGGGCTTGAAATTATCTGTGTAAGGTTAAGGGTTTTTTTTTTTTTGCTGAATAATCGACATTAAAATTACCAAGGATGATTGTTTCAACTTTATCCAACGTACGCACTGCTGTACAAGCTCGGAGAACTTGTCCACTAAAAAACTAGGTTTATATTTGGAATCGCTTGACATTTCTAAACAAACATCTGATATTCCTATGACGTTTGAAAGAACCTTTCGGTGGAAATTTCTGACTACCGGGCATTTAGTCTACTTGGGACCGTACCCGGCTGGCGGGCAGTCAATCACAACGTTTGAGAAACGTATCTCGGGAGATCTTTTCTACGGAAGAGGAAGGTTACCTAAAACAAAGAAAGCAGCACGCAGACGAAAATACTTTCCTACGTAACACAACTCCATCCAACGTCCTGTCGTCCAATTCTCTCTGTAATCATACTCATGATTAACAAATCGGACCAGTCCCGCTTCGTGGTCGTCCGATTTTGTTAATTACTCGTATGATTACAGACCGAATTGGACTCCACTCGGTCCTATTACCATTGTTTGACGATGCGCAATTTGTTGAAACCATAACTTGTCAATTTGCGATGTTCTTCCCTAAAAAATGCATGAAAACATACAGTTTTGTTCATTCTGGACTTCCGTGTTTTTATTCATCGCAATATAATATGACAAGGTTCACACTAACTTACATATTATTTCCATTCATATTCCCAAAACCTGTTTAAGCTAGAATGGCAAATAAATAAAATTCTTGCAGATGCAAGTTTTGTCTTTTAACAAATTCCTAGCGCCTAAATGTTTCTAATAAAAACTTTCCAGTCATAAACGTTGATGCACTCATGAAAACTCTCTCTAATTTGTCTCTCAGTCTCCTGAAAGACCTAGACGTGCCAGCCAAAAGCCTGCAAAGTGAACAGCAAGATCTACCCGTGCAAGTCTGTGTTTTTGCCATTAAATCTTTTGGGAATGTGCATAACAAGAATCAGTGAAAGAATATTACCACTTTGCTTCATGAAGCGTTCGACTCTACTGGTGAGCATACTTTTCATTTCATCATTTTTCTCGATCGTGATACTATGGAATAAAACAAGCTATCCGCTCCTCGAGCCTTCGTTTTGGAGCAACAAGACAGAAATCGCTTCCAATCGAACTTGCTTCAGTAATGACAACAAAACCATTTTGTTCTACACTCCTATGTTTGGTAGGAAGCCATGGCCCGGAGCCAACTCCGCGGAAGAGTATCTTTGGGAATGTCCGACAAAAAAATGCCACATAACCTATGATAAAAACGATGTAGGAAAAAGTGATTTAGTTATTTTTCATGCTCGTGATATACGACGTTATGTTACATTGAAAGAAATTCAACAGATTCACAAGTACCGGTCTCCACAGCAAAGAATGGCGTTTTTTAACCTAGAATCCATCGTCAATGACCAAGGTTTAAAGAACCTTTTTCCATGGCCGGAGGGGTTCTTTAATTGGACAATAACTTTCAAAAGGGAGTCCGATTTTCACTTTCCTTATGGACATTACGCTCCTTTGCCGTCAGCTGAGAGACCAGCGAAAATTCCTGACTATGCAGCTGTGAAAAACAAATCTGTGTTATGGGCTGTTTCCAGTTGTGGGAAAACTCGAGATAAGTACGTAAAAAAACTTCTTAAAAGTTGATGTTAATGGCCACTGTGCGGGAAAGTTTGGCCAAGACAATCAGTGCCGGCTATCGAGCAATTGCGATGATATTTTCAGCACATATAAATTTTATCTGGCATTTGAAAACAGCGTGTGTACTGATTACATTACTGAGAAGTTTTGGCGTACATTTGGTTGGAATTCAGTGCCTATAACACTGACAAGAGATTTCTATACTCCAGATATAGTCCCCTCCAGGCTCGTTTATAAGTGTGCAAGACTTTCCATCTGTTAAAGCTTTGGCAGAATACCTGTTGTACCTCGACAAAAATGACACTGCTTATAATGACTACTTCACATGGAAAAAAGAATTCGTCTATGAACGGACGTGGAGATTAACACATACAGCATGTGACATATGTGATGCTCTTCACGATGAATGTGTTAAACCCAAATTTTATAAAGATATATTCAAGACTTTTTGGAACGTTGATGTGGATTGCAAAGAGAAAGAGAGAAAACTATTACAACTTATACATAGAGAGGATGAGTGATCAATATATGTCGAATATCTATTGATTTTCTAATGTTACTTCCAGTTACTTCATTCAGGTAGACAAAGTGGTTCAATGGCGTGAGTAATAAATAG